>NC_134899.1:317500-480000 GCF_041734735.1 Babylonia areolata
TCTGTGCTCCACCTCCCCCTCCTCCCCTCTCTGTGCCCCTCCTCCCCCTCCCCTCGCTGTGCCCTTCCTCCCCTTTCTATGCCCCGCCTCCCCCTCCCCTCTCTGTGCCCCTCAACCCCCTCCCCTCGCTGTGCCCTTCCTCCCCTCTCTGTGCCCTTCCTCCCCTCTCTGTGCCCCGCCTCCCCTCTCTGTGCCCCTCCTCCCCTCTCTGTGCCCCTCTTCCCCCACCCCTCTCTGTGTGCCGCCTCCCCTCGCTGTGCCCCACCTCCCCTCTCTGTGCCCCGCCTTCCCTCTCTGTGCCCCTCCTCCCATCTCTGTGCCCCTCCTCCCCCTTCCCTCGCTGTGCCCTTCCTCCCCTTTCTATGCCCCGCCTCCCCCTCCCCTCTCTGTGCCCCTCAACCCCCTCCCCTCGCTGTGCCCCTCCTCCCCTCTCTGTGCCCCTCCTCCCCTCTCTGTGCCCCGCCTCCCCTCTCTGTGCCCCTCCTCCCCTCTCTGTGCCCCGCCTCCCCTCTCTGTGCCCCGCCTCCCCTCTCTGTGCCCCTCCTCCCCTCTCTGTGCTCCGCCTCCCCCACCCCTCTATGTGCCCCGCCTCCCCTCTCTGTGCCCCGACTCCCCTCTCGGTGTTGTTGGGTCTGTCAATGGTGTGTCCATGGTGTGTTGTTGGGTCTGCCAATGGTGTGTCCATGGTGTGTTGTTGGGTCTGCCAATGGTGTGTCCATGGTGTGTTGTTGGGTCTGCCAATGGTGTGTCCATGGTGTGTTGTTGGGTCTGCCAATGGTGTGTCCATGGTGTGTTGTTGGGTCTGCCAATGGTGTGTCCATGCTGTGTTGTTGGGTCTGCCAATGGTGTGTCCATGGTGTGTTGTTGGGTCTGCCAATGGTGTGTCCATGGTGTGTTAGTCTGTCAATGGTGTGTCCATGGTGTGTTAGTCTGTCAAGGGTGTGTCCATGGTGTGTTGTTGGGTCTGCCAATGGTGTGTCCATGGTGTGTTAGTCTGTCAATGGTGTGTCCATGCTATGTTGTTGGGTCTGTCAATGGTGTGTCCATGGTGTGTTGTTGGGTCTGTCAATGGTGTGTCCATGGTGTGTTAGTCTGTCAATGGTGTGTCCATGGTGTGTTGTTGGGTCTGTCAATGGTGTGTCCATGGTGTGTTGTTGGGTCTGTCAATGGTGTGTCCATGGTGTGTTGTTGGGTCTGTCAATGGTGTGTCCATGGTGTGTTAGTCTGTCAATGGTGTGTCCATGGTGTGTTGTTGGGTCTGTCAATGGTGTGTCCATGGTGTGTTAGTCTGTCAATCGTTTGTCCATGGTGTGTTGTTGGGTCTGTCAATGGTGTGTCCATGGTGTGTTGTTGGGTCTGTCAATGGTGTGTCCATGGTGTGTTGTTGGGTCTGTCAATGGTGTGTCCATGGTGTGTTGTTGGGTCTGTCAATGGTGTGTCCATGGTGTGTTGTTGTGACTGTCAGTGGTGTGTCCATGGTGTGTTGTTGGGTCTGTCAATGGTGTGTCCATGGTGTGTTGTTGGGTCTGTCAGTGGTGTGTCCATGGTGTGTTAGTCTGTCAATGGTGTGTCCATGGTGTGTTATTGGGTCTGTCAATGATGTGTCCATAGTGTGTTGTTGGGTCTGTCAATGGTGTGTCCATGGTATGTTGTTGGGTCTGTGAATGGTGTGTCCATGGTGTATTGGGTCTGTGAATGGTGTGCCCATGGTGTGTTAATATGTCAATGGTGTGTCGATAGTGTGTTGTTGGGTCTGTCAATGGTGTGTCCATGGTGTATTGGGTCTGTCAATGGTGTGTCCATGGTGTATTGGGTCTGTGAATGGTATGTCCATGGTGTGTTGTTGGGTCTGTCAATGGTGTGTCCATGGTGTGTTGTTGTGACTGTCAGTGGTGTGTCCATGGTGTGTTGTTGGGTCTGTCAATGGTGTATCCATGGTGTGTTGTTGGGTCTGTCAATGGTGTGTCCATGGTGTGTTGTTGGGTCTGTCAATGGTGTGTCCATGCTGTGTTGTTGGGTCTGTCAATGGTGTGTCCATAGTGTGTTGTTGGGTCTGTCAGTGGTGTGTCCATGGTGTGTTCGTATGTCAATGGTGTGTCCATGGTGTGTTGTTGGGTCTGTCAATGGTGTGTCCATGGTGTGTTGTTGGGTCTGTCAATGGTGTGTCCATGGTGTGTTGTTGGGTCTGTCAGTGGTGTGTCCATGGTGTGTTGTTGGGTCTGTCAATGGTGTGTCCATGGTGTATTGGGTCTGTGAATGGTATGTCCATGGTGTGTTGTTGGGTCTGTCAATGGTGTGTCCATGCTGTGTTGTTGGGTCTGTCAATGGTGTGTCCATGCTGTGTTGTTGGGTCTGTCAATGGTGTGTCCATGGTGTGTTGTTGGGTCTGTCAATGGTGTGTCCATGGTGTGTTGTTGGGTCTGTCAATGGTGTGTCCATGGTGTGTTGTTGGGTCTGTCAATGGTGTGTCCATGGTGTGTTGTTGGGTCTGTCAATGGTGTGTCCATGGTGTGTTCGTATGTCAATGGTGTGTCCATGGTGTGTTGTTGCGTGCTATTCTTCCGTAGAGATTTACGTCGTCCTGTTTCTTCCAGATAGTGTCAATTAAACTGTCCTGTTCTCCCATAGATACTAGCTTTGAAAACCATCTGTTTTTACGGCTGCAAGCCAAAAACTCAATCTTCCCTCTGACAGTTACAGTAGCAATAATCATATTGATTTGTTGATTTGTACACGATTCATTGTTGTGTTGATTGCAGGGAGGGATGTACGTCTTCCAGCTGTTTGACTATTACTCTGGCAGCAGGATCATTCTGCTGGTGGCCTTCTTTGAGCTGGTGGCCATCGCCTACATTTACGGTGAGAGGCATCCTGTGGTAGTGACGTCCTGTGGTAATGTGGAAGTGACGTCCTGTGGTAGTGTGGAAGTGACGTCCTGTGGTCCTGTGGTAGTGTGGAAGTGACGTCCTCTGGTAGAGTGGTAGTGACGCCCTGTGGTAGTGTGGAAGTGACGTCCTGTGGTAGTGTGGAAGTGACGTCCTGTGGTAGTGTAGAAGTGACGTCCTGTGGTAGTGTGGAAGTGACGTCCTGTGGTAGTGTAGAAGTGACGTCCTGTGGTAGTGTGAAAGTGACGTCCTGTGGTAGTGTAGAAGTGAGTGACGTCCTGTGGTAGTGTGGAAGTGACGTCCTGTGGTAGAGTGGTAGTGACGTCCTGTGGTAGAGTGGTAGTGACGTCCTGTGGTAGAGTGGTAGTGACATCCTGTGGTAGAGTGGAAGTGACGTCCTGTGGTAGAGTGGTAGTGACGTCCTTGATAGTGACGTGACGTCCTGTGGTAGTGTGGTAGTTATGTCCTGTGGTAGTGTAGTAGTGACGTCCTGTGGTAGAGTGGAAGTGACGTCCTGTGGTAGAGTGGTAGTGACGTCCTGTGGTAGTGTGGAAGTGACGTCCTTGATAGTGACGTGACGTCCTGTGGTAGTGTAGTAGTGACGTCCTGTGGTAGAGTGGTAGTGACGTCCTGTGGTAGAGTGGAAGTGACGTCCTGTGGTAGAGTGGTAGTGACGTCCTGTGGTAGTGTAGAAGTGACGTCCTGTGGTAGAGTGGTAGTGACGTCCTGTGGTAGTGTGGAAGTGACGTCCTGTGGTAGTGTAGTAGTGACGTCCTGTGGTAGAGTGGTAGTGACGTCCTGTGGTAGTGTAGTAGTGACGTCCTGTGGTAGAGTGGTAGTGACGTCCTGTGGTAGTGTAGAAGTGACGTCCTGTGGTAGTGTGGAAGTGACGTCCTGTGGTAGTGTGGAAGTGACGTCCTGTGGTAGTGTGGAAGTGACGTCCTGTGGTAGAGTTGTAGTGACGTCCTGTGGTAGTGTGGAAGTGACGTCCTGTGGTAGTGTAGAAGTGACGTCCTGTGGTAGTGTGGAAGTGACGTCCTGTGGTAGAGTGATAGTGATGTCCTGTGGTAGAGTTGTTACGTTCTGTGGTAGTGACGTGACATCCTGTGGTTGTGTTGTAGTGACGTCCTGTGGTGTGGTTCGTCCGTCGGGATCGACGAGGACCATCTAGTCATCCTGGGGGTGGGTGGGTTGGGCTCTGTGGGTGCGGAGATGACTGGTCAGGCCAATCCGCGCCCGAAAGGTTCTGACGCAGTGTGCACAGGGATGGTGGCGGCTGTCGGGGACTTGCTGGCACTGCTTTTCCTGGCCTGTCTGCGTTGCTCTGCTGCAGCGATTCTGTTAGCCTCACAGGATTTGGCGCCTTTGTGGACATCTGAACGCCACTTTGGTCTGTCCATTGCACTCAGCTCCCATGTGTCGTGGCTGATGTTGAAGGCCTTCAGAGAAGCTTTCAGAGTGTCTTTGAAGCGCTTCTTTTGGCCTCCACAGGAGCGCTTGCCATGTTGGAATTCGCCGTACAGCAGTTTCTTGGGGAGCCGCTGGTCTGGCATGCGAACTACATGGCCTGCCCAGCGCAGCTGGGCCTGCATCAAGATGGTGTAGATGCTGGGCAGGTTTGCACGAGTGAGCACCTCTGTGTCAGGGATCTTCTCTTGCCACTTTATGCCGAGAAGTTTTCTGAGGCTGGTGGTGTGGAATGTGGTTCAGCTTTTTGGCGTGGCGTTTGTAGACCGTCCATGATTCACATCCATAGAGCAGTGTGGTGAGAACTATGGCCCTGTATACTTTGAGCTTCGTCTCCAGGGTGATGCCTGTCCTGTTCCAAAAGTTCTTATGGAGTCTGCCGAAGGCAGCGCTGGCTTTGGCGAGTCTGGCATTCACCTCGTCGTCGATGGCAACTGTGCGAGGGTGTGTACTGCCCAGGTATGTGAACTTGTCCACCGCGTTCAGTCGTTGCCCGTTGATGAAGATGTTTGGTTCAACGTAAGGCTTTCCTGGAGTTGGCTGGTGCATCACCTCCGTCTTCTTTGTGCTGATTGTGAGGCCAAAGTTGTCACAGGCAGCAGAGAACTTGTCGACGCTGTGTTGCATGTCAGCTTCGGAGGCAGCGTTGAGAGCGCAGTCATTAGCAAACAGGAAGTCGTTGACGGTGTCTGTCCTCACCTTGGTTTTTGTTTGAAGCCTCCTGAGGTTGAAGAGTGAGCCATCTGTGCGGTACCTGATGCCAATGCCTACGTCAGCGTCTCTGAAGGCATCTGTCAGCATGGCTGAAAACATGAGACTGAACAGGGTGGTGGCAAAAACACACCCTTGCTTGACTCCGTTGGAGACAGGGAATGGTTCTGAAGTCTCTCCGTTGTCTTGGACTCGGGCCAGCATCCCATCGTGTAGTTGCCGTATGATGGTGATGACGTCCTGTGGTAGTGTGGAAGTGACGTCCTGTGGTAGAGTTGTAGTGACGTCCTGTGGTAGTGACGTGACGTCCTGTGGTAGTGTGGTAGTGTTGTAGTGACGTCCTGTGGTAGTGTGGTAGTGACGTCCTGTGGTAGTGTAGTAGTGACGTCCTGTGTAGTGACGTCCTGTGGTGGTGTGGTAGTGTTGTAGAGACGTCCTGTGTAGTGACTCCTGTGGTAGTGTGGTAGTGTTGTAGTGACGTCCTGTGATAGTGTTGTAGAGACGTCCTGTGATAGTGTGGTAGTGACGTCCCGTGGTAGTGACGTGACGTCCTGTGGTAGTGTAGAGTGACGTCCTGTGGTAGTGTGGTAGTGAATTCATGTGGTAGTGACGTGACGTCCTATGGTAGTGACGTTCTGTGGTAGTGTGGTAGTGGCGTTCTGTGGTAGTGACGTCTGTGGTAGTGACGTCCTGCGGTAGTGACGTCGTGTGATGTCCTGTGGTAGTGACGTCAGTGACGTCCTGTCTTAGTGACGTGACGTCCTGTGGTAGTGTGGTAGTGTCGTGACGTCCTGTGGTAGTGTGGAGTGACATCCTGTCGTGATGTCCTGTAGTAGTGTGGTAGTGACGTCCTGTGGTAGTGTGGAGTGACGTCCTGTGGTAGTGTGGTAATGACGTCCTGTGGTAGTGACGTGACGTCCTATGGTAGTGGCGTTCTATGGTAGTGACGTCCTGTTGTAGTGACTTCATGTGGTAGTGACGTCAGTGACGTCCTGTGATCTCTCTGTTCCTCCAGGTCTATGTTCCTCCAGATCTCTATTACCCCAGGTCTATGTTCTTCCAGGTCTATGTTCCCCCAGGTCTCTGTTCCTCCAGGTCTATGTTCCTCCAGGTCTATGTTCCCCAAGGTCTCTGTTCTTCCAGGTCTGTGTTCCTCCAGGTCTGTGTAACCCCAGGTCTGTGTAACCCCAGGTCTGTGTTCTTCCAGGTCTGTGTTCCTCCAGGTCTGTGTAACCCCAGGTCTGTGTTCCTCCAGGTCTGTGTTCCTCCAGGTCTGTGTAACCCCAGGTCTGTGTTCTTCCAGGTCTGTGTAACCCCAGGTCTGTGTTCTTCCAGGTCTGTGTAACCCCAGGTCTGTGTAACCCCAGGTCTGTGTTTCCCCAGGTCTCTGTTCTTCCAGGTCTCTGTTCCTCCAGGTCTATGTTCCTCCAGGTCTCTGTTCCTCCAGGTCTGTGTTCCCCCAGGTCTATGTTCCTCCAGGTCTCTGTTCCTCCAGGTCTATGTTCCCCCAGGTCTATGTTCCTCCAGGTCTCTGTTCCTCCAGGTCTGTGTTCCCCCAGATCTATGTTCTTCCAGGTCTGTGTTCCTCCAGGTCTGTGTTCCCCAAGGTCTCTGTTCTTCCAGGTCTGTGTAACCCCAGGTCTGTGTTCCCCAAGGTCTCTGTTCTTCCAGGTCTGTGTAACCCCAGGTCTGTGTTCCTCCAGGTCTGTGTAACCCCAGGTCTGTGTTCCCCAAGGTCTCTGTTCTTCCAGGTCTGTGTAACCCCAGGTCTGTGTTCCCCAAGGTCTCTGTTCTTCCAGGTTTGTGTAACCCCAGGTCTATGTTCCTCCAGGTCTGTGTAACCCCAGGTCTCTGTTCCCCCAGGTCTCTGTTCCTCCAGGTCTGTGTTCCCCAAGGTCTGTGTTCTTCCAGGTCTGTGTAACCCCAGGTCTGTGTTCCCCCAGGTCTGTGTTCCCCCAGGTCTGTGTTCCTCCAGGTCTAGGACTGCTGCGGACCTTTATTGACCACAGCTCAATTGTGCTGACTGCGTTATTTTGTCACATCTGTCCATTGTCATTTTATTCATTCATAGTCTGTTCATCTAAGATGATGATTGTCAGGTATTGGCAAATGTTTGACCGCCGCCTGACCACTACTGACCGCTGCTGATCCCTATAAGAGTTCAGATTGCATCACTTTATGAAGTTTATTCAGTATTGGGACGAACTGGTAGGATCTGACCATTAGTTGACTACGTTTGGCTACTGTTGGCCATGTCTGACCATTAGTTGCCTCTGATGACCGTTTCTGACCACAGTGCAAAAACAAACAAAAAAACAGATCGCTCTGTTTTGTCACGTGTCTACGTTATCGTGACGTCATGACCACTACTGAACACTGACGACTGCTGACCAGTGACCACTGCTAACCACTCATTACAACTGAACACTGACGACTGCTGACCAGTGACCACTGCTAACCACTCATTACAACTGAACACTGATGACTGCTGACCAGTGACCACTGCTAACCACTCATTACAACTGAACACTGACGACTGCTGACCAGTGACCATTGCTAACCACTCATTACAACTGAACACTGACGACTGCTGACCAGTGACCACTGCTAACCACTCATTACTACTGAACACTGACGACTGCTGACCAGTGACCACTGCTAACCACTCATTACAACTGACCACTACTGAACACTGACGACTGCTGAACATTGACCACCGGACAACTGCTGACCAGTGAGTCATGAATGTTTTAACCTTGACATCCTGACTGTGTAAACATGTAACGTATTTAAATGGTGCAAGCGGTCATAACTGTATAAACTTGCAGTCTATTCTATTGTGCGTAACTGGCGGCGTTTAAGCAAAGATGTCTCCAAAGTGATTCCTTAATTATGCTTGTGTACAGTGTGTCACACCATCAGTGCTTTGTGTAAAGAACAGGGAGGGGAGATAATTGTTTGGGAGGGATAAGAAAGGGTTCCATGAGGATATCAGACAACTGGATGACTTCAATGGGACACAGCAGGGAAGTAAAGTGTTGCTGGTCAATCAGTCAATCAATGAAAACTTATTTCTGGACATGGAAAGTGTGGCGAGCACCAGCGCCTTGTTATCTCCCTTGCCACAGTGG
The DNA here is from genome assembly GCF_041734735.1 of Babylonia areolata. Taxonomy (NCBI): domain Eukaryota; kingdom Metazoa; phylum Mollusca; class Gastropoda; order Neogastropoda; family Buccinidae; genus Babylonia; species Babylonia areolata. The sequence continues at coordinate 325,695 of NC_134899.1, forward strand.
TCACGCTGCCATCGCCTTGTTATCTCCCTTGCCACAGTGGTCACGCTGCCATCGCCTTGTTATCTCCCTTGCCACAGTGGTCACGCTGCCATCGCCTTGTTATTTCTCTTGCTGCAGTGATCATGCCGCCAGGAGGGTATGAGAGGCATTGCATTCTGGGAAATGTGCTTCAAGGCAATTCACAGCAGTTGGATTTAAGCGGTGACACAAACACTCAATAGCTCACATCTGTAATGCTGACAATAGCTCTGGTCACATCAACAGTGCTGACAATAGCTCTGGTCACATCTACAATGCTGACAATAGCCCTGGTCACATCTACAGTGCTGACAATAGCTCTGTTCACATCTACAATGCTGACAATAGTTCTGTTCACATCTACAATGCCGACAATAGCTACGGTAACAAATACAGTGCCTGTCAAGTATTTACTCTTCATATCACTGCCAATTATGTTTCCGACACAAATACGTCAACATGAAGGAATAATACGGTTATTATTAAATGTGTGTGTGTGTGTGTGTGTGTGCGTGTGTGTGTGTGTGTGTGTGTGTGTGTTATTATGATAAGGCCAGACTTGATAGCAAATTTCATAAGACTTGTTTCATTGTATGGCCGACATGTTTGCTGGTGTGCCTTCATTGACAACATCAAAAAGAAAACATTAAAGACAATGGCTTTTCCTTGATAGAAAAATGTCGGTTCACTGAGAACATCAAAATGAAAAGAAAGACAACTGCTCTTTCTGGCCAGGTATTCGTAGGTTCATTGACAAACAGTGCTGTTTATTCTTTATACTCAACAATTTTTTCGATTTTGTCTAAAACCAATCTGTGAATCATCTTTCCTTTGCTGATGATAACCAGCTCTAAGAAACAACTTTTGCCGGTCTTGACTCTTCCACTGGGCTACTTCAACAATGTGTGTGTGTGTGTGTGTGTGTGCGCGCGCACGCGCACGTTTGATCTGTTGTAAAACGCTTTGAGCTCCCTTCTAGGGAGGAAAACACTCAAGTATCCACTATCATTAAATCAAAAGGACAATAAAGGCAACTGCTCCTTCTGGCCAGGTATACGTCGGTTCATTGACAACATCAAGATGACAACATATTGCTCTTTCTGGCCAGGTACACGTCGGTTCATTGACAACATCAAGATGACAACATATTGCTCTTTCTGGCCAGGTACACGTCGGTTCATTGACAACATCAAGATGACAACATATTGCTCTTTCTGGCCAGGTATATGTCGATTCATTGACAATATCAGGATGACAACATATTGCTTCTTCTGGCCAGGTATACGTCGGTTCATTGACATCATCAGGATGACAACATATTGCTCTTTCTGGCCAGGTATACGTCGGTTTACTGACAACATCAAGATGACAACATATTGCTCTTTCATGCCAAGTATATGGCGGTTCATTGACAACATCAGGATGATAACATATTACTATTTCTGGCCAGGTTTACGTCGGTTCATTGACTACATATTGCTCTTTCTGGCCAGGTATACGTCGGTTCATTGACAACATCAATATTACAACATATTGCTCTTTCTGGCCAAGTATACGTCGGTTTATTGACAACATATTGCTCTTTCTGGCCAAGTATACTTCGGTTTATTGACATCAAGTTGACAACATATTGCTCTTTCTGGCCAAGTATGTTGCGGTTCATTGACAACATATTGCTCTTTCTGGCCAAGTATATGTCGGTTCATTGACAACATATTATTATTTCTAGCCAGGTATACGTCTGTTCATTGACAACATCAAGATGACAACATATTGCTCTTTCTGGCCAGGTATACATCGGACATTGACAACATATTATTTCTAGCCAGGTATATGTCTGTTCATTGACAACATCAAGATGACAACATATTGCTCTTTCTGGCCAGGTATACATCGGTTAATTGACAACATATTACTATTTCTGGCCAGATATACGTCGGTTCATTAACAACATCAGCATGATAACATATTGTTCTTTCTGGCCAAGTATATGGCGGTTCATTGACAACATCAAGATGACAACATATTACTATTTCTGGCCAGGTATTCGTCGGTTCATTGACAACATCATGATGACAACATATTGCTCTTTCTGACTAGGTATTCGTCGGTTCATTGACATCAAGAAGACAACATATTACTCTTTCTGACCAGGTATACGTCTGTTCATTGACACCATCAAGATGACAGCATATTGCTCTCTCTGACCAGGTATACGTCTGTTCATTGACAACATCAAGATGACAACATATTGCTCTCTCTGACCAGGTATACGTCTGTTCATTGACAACATCAAGATGACAACATATTGCTCTCTCTGACCAGGTATAAGTCTGTTCATTGACAACATCAAGATGACAACATATTGCTCTTTCTGGCCAGGTATACGTCGGTTCATTGACAGCATATTACTATTTCTGGCCAGATATACGTCGGTTCATTGACAACATCAGGATGACAACATATTACTCTTTCTGGCCAGCTGTACATCGGTTCATTGACAACATAATTTATTATTACTCATTCTGGCCAGGTATACGTCGGTTCATCGACAACATAATTTATTACTCATTCTGGCCAGGTATACGTCGGTTCATTGACAACATAATTTATTAATACTATTTCTGGCCAGGTATACACCGGTTCATTGACAACCTCAAGATGACAATATATTGCTCTTTCTGGCCAGGTATACGTCGGTTCATTGACAACATCAAGATGACAACATAATATATTACTATTTCTGGCCACGTATACGTCGGTTCATTGACAACATCATGATGACTCCATATTGCTCTCTCTGGCCAGGTATACATCGGTTCATTGACACCATCAGGATGACAATATAATACTCTTTCTGGCCAGGTATACGTCGGTTTATTGACAACATCAAGATGACAACATACAGCTCTTTCTGGCCAGGTATAAGTCGGTTCATTGACAACATATTGCTCTTTCTGGCCAAGTATAAGTCGGTTCATTGACAACATATTATTATTTCTAGCCAGGTATACGTCTGTTCATTGACAACATCAAGATGACAACATATTGCTCTTTCTGGCCAGGTATACATCGGACATTGACAACATATTATTTCTAGCCAGGTATATGTCTGTTCATTGACAACATCAAGATGACAACATATTGCTCTTTCTGGCCAGGTATACATCGGTTAATTGACAACATATTACTATTTCTGGCCAGATATACGTCGGTTCATTAACAACATCAGCATGATAACATATTGTTCTTTCTGGCCAAGTATATGGCGGTTCATTGACAACATCAAGATGACAACATATTACTATTTCTGGCCAGGTATTCGTCGGTTCATTGACAACATCATGATGACAACATATTGCTCTTTCTGACTAGGTATTCGTCGGTTCATTGACATCAAGAAGACAACATATTACTCTTTCTGACCAGGTATACGTCTGTTCATTGACACCATCAAGATGACAACATATTGCTCTCTCTGACCAGGTATACGTCTGTTCATTGACAACATCAAAATGACAACATATTGCTCTTTCTGGCCAGGTATACGTCGGTTCATTGACAGCATATTACTATTTCTGGCCAGATATACGTCGGTTCATTGACAACATCAGGATGACAACATATTACTCTTTCTGGCCAGCTGTACATCGGTTCATTGACAACATAATTTATTATTACTCATTCTGGCCAGGTATACGTCGGTTCATCGACAACATAATTTATTATTACTCATTCTGGCCAGGTATACGTCGGTTCATTGACAACATAATTTATTAATACTATTTCTGGCCAGGTATACACCGGTTCATTGACAACCTCAAGATGACAATATATTGCTCTTTCTGGCCAGGTATACGTCGGTTCATTGACAACATCAAGATGACAACATAATATATTACTATTTCTGGCCACGTATACGTCGGTTCATTGACAACATCATGATGACTCCATATTGCTCTCTCTGGCCAGGTATACATCGGTTCATTGACACCATCAGGATGACAATATAATACTCTTTCTGGCCAGGTATACGTCGGTTTATTGACAACATCAAGATGACAACATACAGCTCTTTCTGGCCAGGTATAAGTCAGTTCATTGACAACATATTGCTCTTTCTGGCCAGGTATAAGTCGGTTCATTGACAACATATCACTTTTTCTGGCCTGGTATACGTCTGTTCATTGACAACATCAGGATGACACAATATTGCTCTTTCTGGCCAGGTATACATCGGTTCATTGACAGCATATTACTATTTCCAGCCAGGTATATGTAGGTTCATTGACAACATCAGGATGACAACATATTACTCTTTCGGACCAGGTAGATGTCGGTTCATTGACAACATCAAGATGACAACATATTAATGTTTCAGTAGCTCAAGGAGGCGTCACTGCGTTCGAACAAATCCATATACGCTACACCACATCTGCCAAGCAGATGCCTGACCAGCAGCGTAACAACGCGCTTAGTCAGGCCTTGAGAGACAGAAAAAAAGGTGAATAAATAATAGATAAGCGTACATAAATAAATAAATAAATAAATTATTATTATAATATTTAAAAAAAGGTAGTAGTAGTAGTAATAATAATAATAATAATGAATGAATGAATAAATAAATAAGACAACAATGATGATAAATAAGCAAATAAATGTAAAACATGAAGACACACATTCACACATACACCCACACATGCATAACAGATATGCACCAAACATGCAGTTTCACAGATATGAAAGCACAGTCAAATACACATAAACGTACATGAGCCCCAACACACACACACACACACACACACACACACACTTGACCCTGCACCTCCTCTACCCCCTCCTCCACACACTCATTTCTAGGCTACGTATCGCAGCTTCCATGGCACACACACACACACACACACACACACACACACACAGATGAACACTTACTTGTACAAGCACACACACATACGTCCATATCCCCCACCCCCAACCCCACACACATATATACAAAGATATATATATACACACCCGCACGTTCCAATATCCTGTTGCTCCCACAGTGTAGGCATGCATACACTCACATACCTCATCCTCTACCTCCCCTCCCCCCCCACCCCCACACCCACCCACCCACCCTCCCCTCGCACACACACACACACACACACACACACACATTCGCACGTGCACAGAGCTCTCCTGACACTTGTGTACACTTACACCCTCGCGCATGCACAAACGCACTCAAAAACACAGACCCACACATACACACAAACACACACATACACACACGCACAGAGGCTGCCACTGATTGGCCGCAAGAGGGATGGGAAAAGATCTCTGATGCCAAGAACGTGGCGTCTAGTGTGTTGCTCAGTCTATTGTAATTGGAAAAGCCCACAGAGACTCTGTTCCGTTTTGAAGAAATTTGCGCAATGTTGGTTTGGAAATGATGCCGATATTTGTTTGATTTGCAAAGCATCGTGCTCTACCTTTCATGTTAGACTTACGGCCGCTCCCTCTCTCTGCTTTTATTTCTTTGAGGCGATCGATGGTGTTATGGCCTTGTACCTGTTCTTTTTTTTATATTCTTTGACTTTTCTGAGGATTTCCGATTTTCCTAGATGTAGGCCGCTCGTTGGTGTTGCATTACCAGCAAGTCTGTCAGCTCGCTCATTTCCCTTAACACCTGTATGTCCCGGGCAGTATGACCATGTGAGTTTTTTAATCTGAAAGTTGCGCATTGCCTTATACCACTCTGGGCTTCCCATTCCGTTTTCAATTTTCTGTATGAGGTTCATTGAGTCGGTCAGAATCATGGCATGTTGGTTTCCGGGCGTATGGATGGACGATAGCCACTGGAGGGCATGTGTCACAGCTTCAGCTTCCATCGTTAGGCTGGAGGTTGTGACTTTGTAGGCAGCATTCTCTTCCCTAACTGTTTTTCCATTTTGTTTCGCAGTGAATCCCCAACCGGATTGGTCTTTGGTGACTGAGCCATCTGTGTATATGATGATGTCCTCTTCTTTACTGTTTTCTTCTATGAGTAGCCTCACTTCCGCATCAGTTTTGCCCTCTGGCCATTCCCGACAATGTCTTCCTAGAGTGGGTGCAATGGCTGTGTTGAATAGATGGTTGAGGTTTTCGGGGTTTTTCTCCCATTCTTTTGTTTCTTTCAGGTCTTGTAGTCGGCATACTAGCTGGATTGTGTCTTCTGCTTGCCCCATCCATGATCTTCCTCGTCCTAGACGGCTGCCTTTTGGTTCTTTGACTGCGTCATGCAGTGGGTTTTCAGGGTTTTCTAATGCTTTGAAGTAAGTCTTGACCTGTTCTAACTTGTTTCTGGCCTGCACTGAAGGAAGGTCAAGCAGGTGTCGCATGGTTTCTGTGGGCGTGTCTTTTGTTGTTCCAAGGATCAGCCTCGTAGCTTCATTTTGTACTCTTTCTAATTTTAAGAGGTTGCTTTGAGACGGTGTTGTTAGCCCAAGTCCGTAGTCGATCACACTGAGGACGAGTGATTGGTATAGCAGGAAGAGGTGGCTTTGTTCAATACCTTTGGTTGCCATTGCTTTTAAGACTGAAAGGCCCTTTTTGCATTTGAGAACAGTATTTTCCGTATGTTTTCTGAAGGTCAGCATCCTGTCGAAGTGTATTCCTAGGTAGCGTAGGCATTCAGTTTTCTCGATCTGAATCCCGTCGAATGACACAGGTGGTGGTGATTTGCTCACGGTTCTGTTGTTGAGGGTGCACAGCAACGTTTGGGCTTTTGCTGGATTGATGCAAGATCCTGTGTCTTTGCACCATTGAGCAGTATTGTTTAGTTGTTTCTGGACGGCTTTAGTTCTTTCCTGAGCATCTTTCGAAGTTTTGAAGACCAGGCCATCATCCGCAAGAGTAAGCACCCGAGCTATTTCATTGTTGTTTAAGTCTGCAAGGCCCTTCGTGTAGACATTGTAGAGGACAGGAGAGAGCGGAGACCCTTGTGGCAGTCCCATGGATAGTTTAGAAGGTGCAGACATCCAATCTCCGAGGCGTAGGACGACGGTTCTTTCCTGAAGCGCTGCTGCTATCCATCTTGTCAGTGTCAAACTTACTCCATACCTTAGTAGCAGCTCCACGAGGTGCGCAAACTGGACTTTATTGTAGGCATCTTCAAGGTTGATGGCTACTGCTAGTGTTTCTTCTTTTCTTTGAAATCCTTAATACACCTCATATGCAAAAGCAGCTGCATTTTCCCATATGGACTTGCCTGTTCTGTAACCACCTTGATTTGAAGGGAGAATGTGTCTGTGTTCTAGATCCCTTGCACGTTTCCTGGCTATCATGCGCTCCATGAGCTTTCCAGCAATGTTTTGCATGGTTAGGATTCGGTAGCCGCTTACCTGACGATGGTCCTTCCCTGGTTTTGGTATGGGTTTTAAGAAGCTGTGTGTCCAGTCCTCCGGCACATGTCTATTGTGGAAACTGTTTTGATATAGATTGAAAAGTTTGCTTCCGTCTTCTTCCGATAGTTCCTTGATGTCCGAGTAGCGAACTTTGTCTGGGCCAGGAGCCGATTCTTTCTTGCATTTAGCTATTGCTTCGTTTAGATCATCTATTGTCAAGTCATCATCAGGTCCAGTCTGCATAAGGGTTTGGTTTAACTCCTCCCACATATTTCAGGATGATAACATATTGCTCTTTCTGGCCAGGTATACGTCGATTCATTGACAACATCAAGAGGACAACATATTGCTCTTTCTGGCCAGGTGTACGTCGGTTCATTAACAACATCAGGATGACAACATATTACTATTTCTGGCCAGGTACCCGTCGGTTCATTGACAACATTAAGATGACAATATATTACTATTTCTGGCCAAGTATACGTCGGTTCATTGACAAGATGACAACATATTGCTCTTTCTGGCCAGGTATATTTCGGTTCATTGACAACATCAAGATGATGCTGGGAGACCACTGGATGGTGAAAACCCTGCCTTACATGATTGTCTGCTGGTTGGTCCTCTCCCCTATCTTCTGCATCGTGAGTTTTGTGTGTGTGTGTGTGTGTGTGTGTGTGTGGTGTGTGTGTGTATGTGTGTGTGTGTGTGTGTGTGTGTGTGTGTGTGTGTGTGTGTGTGTGTGTGTGTGTGTGTTAGTGTGTGTGCGTGGGTTTGCATGTATGTGTGTGCGTGTTCGCGCGCGTGCGCGCGCGTGTGTGTGTGCGTGCGTGCGTGCGTGTGTGCGTGCGCGCGCGCGTGTGGGCGTGCGCGCGCGCGTGTGGGCGTGTGTGTGTGTGTGTGTGTTGTATGTTCACTATGGTGTTTGAATTGACAGTAGACAAATCAAATACCCCCTTACCCCCCTCACCTCCCTCCCCCATCCTCCCCCATCCACCAGGCCATCTTTGTGATGAGTGCCATCAACTACTCCGAGCTGGACTACAAACGGCCGGGGTCGAAGGGCACCTACATCTACCCGGACTGGGCGGTGGGCATTGGCTGGGCGCTGGCGGCGTGCTCTGCTGTGTGGATCCCCATCGTGGGGCTCTACAAGTGGATCAAGAACGGCGCCAGTCTGGAGGTGCGGGCTCCGCTTTTCCGTTTCTCACTATTCGGGTTGTTCAGCCTGTGAATCCGTGTGGAGCTTTGTTTTTGCTTCTCTGCCTTTCTAATTCTGTGTGGAGTTTTGTTGCAGCTTTTCTGCTTCTGAATCTGTGTGGAGCTTTGTTGTAGCTTTTCTGCTTCTGGATCTGTGTGGAGTTTTTTTGTTGCAGTTTTTCTGCTTCTGAATCTGTGTGGAGCTTTGTTGTAGCTTTTCTGCTTCTGGATCTGTGTGGAGTTTTTTTGTTGCAGTTTTTCTGCTTCTGAATCTGTGTGGAGCTTTGTTGCAGTTTTTCTGCTTCTGAATCTGTGTGGAGTTTCTTTGTTGCAGTTTTTCTGCTTCTGAATCTGTGTGGAGCTTTCTTGTAGCTTTTCTGCTTCTGGATCTGTGTGGAGCTTTGTTGTTGGTTTTCAGCCTTTGACTGTGGAGCTTTGTTGTAGCTTTTCTGCTTCTGGATCTGCGTGGAGTTGGTTTTTTGGGGTTTTTTGTTTGTTTGTTTGTTTGTTTTGTTTTCCAGTTTTTCTGCTTCTGAATCTGTGTGGAGCTTTGTTGTAACTTTTCTCCATCTGGATCTGTGTGGAGCTTTGTTGTAACTTTTCTCCATCTGGATCTGTGTGGAGCTTTGTTGTAGCTTTTCTCCATCTGGATCTGTATGGAGCTTTGTTGTAACTTTTCTCCATCTGGATCTGTGTGGAGCTTTGTTGTAACTTTTCTCCATCTGGATCTGTGTGGAGCTTTGTTGTAGCTTTTCTCCATCTGGATCTGTGTGGAGCTTTGTTGTATATTTTTCTGCTTCTGAATCTGTGTGGAGCTTTGTTGTAGCTTTTCTGAATCTGGATCTGTGTGGAGCTTTGTTGTAGCTTTTCTCCATCTGGATCTGTGTGGAGCTTTGTTGTAGCTTTTCTCCATCTGGATCTGTGTGGAGCTTTGTTGTAGCTTTTCTGAATCTGGATCTGTGTGGAGCTTTGTTGTAGCTTTTCTCCATCCGGATCTGTGTGGAGCTTTGTTGTAGCTTTTCTCCATCTGGATCTGTGTGGAGTTTTGTTGTATATTTTTCTGCTTCTGAATCTGTGTGGAGCTTTGTTGTAGCTTTTCTCCATCTGGATCTGTGTGGAGTTTTGTTGTAACTTTTCTGTTTCTGGATCTGTATGGAGTTTTTTGTTGCAGTTTCTGTTATTCTGAATCTGTGAGGAGCTTTGTTCCAGTTTTTCTGTGTGGAGTTTTGGTTGTAGCTTTCTGCTTCTTTTGTTGCAGATTTTTTGCTTCTGATTCTGTGTGGAGCTTTGTTGTAGCTATTGTGCTTCTGGATCTGTGTGGATTTTTGTTGTAGCTTTTCTGTTTCTGAATGTGTGTGGAGCTTTGTTGCAGTTTTTCTGCTTCTGAATCTGTGTGGAGCTTTGTTGCAGTTTTTTTTCTGATTCTGAATCTGTGTGGAGCTTTGTTGCAGTTTTTTTTCTGATTCTGATTCTGTGTGGAGCTTTGTTGCAGGTTTTTTTTTTCTGATTCTGAATCTTTTCGGAGCTTTGTTGTAGATTTTCAACTTCTGACTGTGTGGAGTTGTGTTTTTTGTAGAATTTCTGCTTCTGGTTCTGTGTGGAGTTTTGTTGTAGTTTTTCTGATTCTGAATCTGTGTGGAGCTTTGTTGCAGTTTATCTGCTTCTGGATCTGTGTGGAGCTATTTTGTAGCTTTTTTGCTTCTGGATTTGTGTGGAGCTTTGTTGTAGCTTTTCTGCTTCTGACTGTATGGAGTTTTGTTGTAGCTTTTCTGCTTCTGACTATGGAGTTTTGTTGTAGCTTTTCTGCTTCTGACTATGGAGTTTTGTTGTAGCTTTTCTGCCTTTCTGCTTCTGTTTGGAGGTGTTTTTTTGTGGTTTTTTTTGCTTTTGCTTTCTTCTGCTGCTGTGTGTTTCTGTGTACATCTTTGTTTTACTTTCTGCTGGATGTGTGTTTCTGTGTACATCTTTCTTTTACCTTCTGCTGGATGTGTGTTTCTGTGTACATCTTTGTTTTACTTTCTGTTGGATGTGTGTTTCTGTGTACATCTTTCTTTTACCTTCTGCTGGATGTGTGTTTCTGTGTACATCTTTGTTTTACTTTCTGTTGGATGTGTGTTTCTGTTTACAGTTTTGTTTTACTTTCTGTTGGATGTGTCTTTCTGTGTACAGTTTTGTTTTACTTTCTGCTGGATGTGTGTTTCTGTGTACATCTTTCTTTTACTTTCTGTTGGATGTGTGTTTCTGTGTACAGTTTTGTTTTACTTTCTGTTGGATGTGTGTTTCTGTGTACAGTTTTGTTTTACTTTCTGTTGGATGTGTGTTTCTGTGTACAGTTTTGTTTTACTTTCTGTTGGATGTGTGTTTCTGTGTACAGTTTTGTTTTACTTTCTGCTGGATGTGTGTTTCTGTGTACAGTTTTGTTTTACTTTCTGTGGGATGTGTGTTTCTGTGTACATCTTTGTTTTACTTTCTGCTGGATGTGTGTTTCTGTGTACATCTTTCTTTTACTTTCTGTTGGATGTGTGTTTCTGTGTACAGTTTTGTTTTACTTTCTGCTGGATGTGTGTTTCTGTGTACATCTTTGTTTTACTTTCTGTTGGATGTGTGTTTCTGTGTACATCTTTGTTTTACTTTCTGCTGGATGTGTGTTTCTGTGTACATCTTTGTTTTACTTTCTGTTGGATGTGTGTTTCTGTGTACATCTTTGTTTTACTTTCTGTTGGATGTGTGTTTCTGTGGACAGTTTTGTTTTACTTTCTGTTGGATGTGTGTTTCTGTGTACAGTTTTGTTTTACTTTCTGCTGGATGTGTGTTCCTGTGTACAGTTTTGTTTTACTTTCTGTGGGATGTGTGTTTCTGTGTACATCTTTGTTTTACTTTCTGTTGGATATGTGTTTCTGTGTACAGTTTTGTTTTACTTTCTGTTGGATGTGTGTTTCTGTGTACAGTTTTGTTTTACTTTCTGTTGGATGTGTGTTTCTGTGTACAGTTTTGTTTTACTTTCTGTTGGATGTGTGTTTCTGTGTACAGTTTTGTTTTACTTTCTGTTGGATATGTGTTTCTGTGTACAGTTTTGTTTTACTTTCTGTTGGATGTGTGTTTCTGTGTACAGTTTTGTTTTACTTTCTGTTGGATGTGTGTTTCTGTGTACAGTTTTGTTTTACTTTCTGCTGGATGTGTGTTTCTGTGTACAGTTTTGTTTTACTTTCTGCTGGATGTGTGTTTCTGTGTACAGCTTTGTTTTACTTTCTGCTGCTGTGTTTCTGTGTACAGTTTTGTTTTACTTTCTGTGGGATGTGTGTTTCTGTGTACAGTTTTGTTTTACTTTCTGCTGGATGTGTGTTTCTGTTTACAGTTTTGTTTTACTTTCTGTTGGATGTGTGTTTCTGTGTACAGTTTTGTTTTACTTTCTGTTGGATGTGTGTTTCTGTGTACATCTTTGTTTTACTTTCTGTTGGATGTGTGTTTCTGTGTACAGTTTTGTTTTACTTTCTGCTGGATGTGTGTTTCTGTGTACATCTTTGTTTTACTTTCTGTTGGATGTGTGTTTCTGTGTACAGTTTTGTTTTACTTTCTGTTGGATGTGTGTTTCTGTGTACATCTTTGTTTTACTTTCTGTTGGATGTGTGTTTCTGTGTACAGTTTTGTTTTACTTTCTGCTGGATGTTTGTTTCTGTGTACAGTTTTGTTTTACTTTCTGCTGGATGTGTGTTTCTGTGTACATCTTTGTTTTACTTTCTGTTGGATGTGTGTTTCTGTGTACATCTTTGTTTTACTTTCTGTTGGATGTGTGTTTCTGTGTACAGTTTTGTTTTACTTTCTGCTGGATGTGTGTTTCTGTGTACATCTTTCTTTTACTTTCTGCTGGATGTGTGTTTCTGTGTACAGTTTTGTTTTACTTTCTGCTGGATGTGTGTTTCTGTGTACAGTTTTGTTTTACTTTCTGTTGGATGTGTGTTTCTGTGTACATCTTTGTTTTACTTTCTGTTGGATGTGTGTTTCTGTGTACAGTTTTGTTTTACTTTCTGTTGGATGTGTGTTTCTGTGTACATCTTTCTTTTACTTTCTGCTGGATGTGTGTTTCTGTGTACAGTTTTGTTTTACTTTCTGCTGGATGTGTGTTTCTGTGTACAGTTTTGTTTTACTTTCTGTTGGATGTGTGTTTCTGTGTACATCTTTGTTTTACTTTCTGTTGGATGTGTGTTTCTGTGTACAGTTTTGTTTTACTTTCTGTTGGATGTGTGTTTCTGTGTACAGTTTTTTCTTCTGGTTCGGCCTCTGTCTCTGCCTCTGTCTCTCCCCCCCCTCTCTAACTCTCTCTCCCTCTCTCTCTGTCTGTCTCACTCTCTGTGTCTCACTGTCTGTCTGTCTGTCTGTCTCTGTGTCTCACTCTGTGTCTCCATGTCTGTGCCCCCAGGTCCTGGTGTTGATGTGCCTTCCCAACAAACTGCAGCCACACCAGCTATCCCTTTCTCTGTGTGTGTCTGTCTGTGTGTCTCACTCTCTGTCTGTCTGTCTGTCTGTCTCTGTGTACCTCTCTCTGTCTGTCTCTGTGTCTCACTCTCTGTCTGTCTCTGTGTCTCACTCTCTGTCTCTCTGTCTGTCTCTGTGCCTCACTCTGTGGCTATGTCTGTGTCCCCAGGCCCTTGTCTTGTTGTGCCGGCCCTACAAACTGCAACCACACCAGCTGAGGCCTCAGGACTTCGGGGAGCGAACCCTGGAGGACTTGGAGCGGGAGAGGGCGGGGCAAGCTGCTCATGCCCCCCACGTGACTTACAGCCCAGGTGACGGCATGGAGGGCACGGTGAACCTGGGATACACTCCAGAAAACCAGGCCCATGTCTTTCAGCACCCCGCTACCCAACGGGAGTTCACCCACCTCTGATCACAGGAGAGAGGTGGTGCTGTTTCTCACATGCACAATTTCATTCCTTAATTACCCAGAGGTTGTTTTTGGTGTTTGTTTTTTTCGTTTTCAACTGTGTATGTTTGATGACAAAACGTATTGTCGGGTTGTTTGTTTCCAAAGTGACGTTTCTTTGGTGCACAATATAGTACAATGAGGGTGTAAAGTAACGTTTGTTTACACCCTATCAAAAGGCATCAAAAGTTCCACGACTAAAAAGAACAAGTTCAGTATATGTTGAAACAACATCACACAGACACAGACACACACACACACACACACACACACACACACACACACACAGGGTGGGGTGGGGTGGGGTGGGGGGCAAAACTGATTTTCTCTTGCTTTTTTGTTATACTTTTCCCATATGTAATCAGAGATGTATAATCAAAATATTAACGTCACAGAACATGTCTAAGTTTTGATTATAAACTAAACACTTTTTATATATGGTTTGTTTCTCTCTGTGTTTCTGTAATATGTATGTGTACGTCAAGGAACATAAGGACATACGTCGGTCAGGAAACAGAAAGACATATCTATGCAGGTCAAGAAACAGACATATCTATGCAGGTCAAGAAACAGACATATCTATGCAGGTCAGGAAACAGAAAGACATATCTATGCAGGTCAGGAAACAGAAAGACATATCTATGCAGGTCAAGAAACAGACATATCTATACAGGTCAAGAACAGACATATCTATGCAGGTCAAGAAACAGACATATCTATGCAGGTCAGGAAACAGAAAGACATATCTATGCAGGTCAAGAACAGACATATCTATGCAGGTCAAGAAACAGACATATATATGCAGGTCAGGAAACAGAAAGACATATCTATGCAGGCCAAGAAACAGACATATCTATGCAGGTGAGGAAACAGAAAGACATATCTATGCAGGTCAAGAAACACATATCTATGCAGGTGAGGAAACAGAAACACATATCTATGCAGGTCAAGAAACACATATCTATGCAGGTCAAGAAACAGACATAGCTATGCAGGTCAGGAAACAGAAAGACATATTTACGTATGTCAAGGAACAGAGACATATATATGTAGGTCTTGGAAGCGGAAAGACATATCTGTGTAGGTCAGGAAACAGAAAGCTATATCTATGTAGGTCAGGAAACAGAAAGACATATGTAGGTCAGGAAACAGGCATGTGTAAGTCAGGATAGATATATATATATATACATATATATATGTGTGTGTGTGTGTGTAGGCCAAGGAACAGAAAGACATATTTGGGTCAAGGAACAGAAAGAAATGCAGGTCAGGGAATAGAAAGATGTATGTAGGTCAAGGATCAGAAAGACATATTTAGGTCAAGGAACAGAAAGACATATTTGGGTCAAGGAACAGAAAGACGTGTAGGTAAGGAAATAGAAAAATTTATGAAGGTCGGGATGTGGAAAAATATATGTAGGCAAGGGAACAGAAAGACAAAGGTACATCAGGGAATGGACAGAAATTTGCAGGACATGGAATCGAAAGAGAGATCAGTAAACACACACACACACACACACACACACACACACACACACACACACACACACAAATGAGACCCCTAAGTCAAGTGTTTGGGCCCTTAACACCTTACATCGAAAGGGACCGCACCCAGGTCATGACTCCTGGATGCCCTTGTATTGCCGCCTTTTCTTTTTTTTCCTGGTCCTTAACAGGTTCGAACCCGCGCTTCCAGGGTGGTCGCCACTTCAGGACTGAGTCACCTTTTCTGGCAGACATTTTAACCACTGAGCCATCGTACGCCTCGTTTGAGTAGGGAAATTTAATCCTTCATTCCTCCTCGACTAGATCCGGATGGAACTCTTTTCTGCTGCTTCTGCCATTGCTTTGAGAGCCCATGTATTATCTCTGCCAGAAGTCGACAGCTGTTTCATGAGGCTGTGGGCAGATGCGACCACAAACCCTCTTGCACTAATCTCTATGGCGAGAACTTTGGCTTGGAAGCAAGATTCTCTCAGGCTGCTGGTTAGACTAGCATACTTCTCGGTCTTGTAGATGTGGGCTTCCTCCATTCTGCTTTTGTATGGCACAGCGAGCTCAATCAGAATCGCTTGTTTCTTTGTCATGTAGTGGAGTACTATGTCAGGTCTCATGCCGCTCTTGCTGATGATTTCCGGGTGTTTCTTCCCCTCTAGTAGGTCAGCTGTGCATTCCCAATCTTCGGCACCATCAAGCAGCCCACGTTTCCATGCTTTGGAAACTTTGGATGCTGCTCCTGGCCAGACGTTATTGCCGTCTGCAGAGCGGAACTTTACTCGAACTTCTGGTGGGGTTGGTGCTCCTTGGACAGTGCTCACCACGTGTGCAATTTCTTTTAGCACTTAGCTGTGCCTCAGTGTGTACCGTCCTTGGCTCAACGTCGCTTTGCATGAGCTGAGGACATGTTCCACTGTTTGTTTGCCACGGCAGAGTGGGCACACGGGGTCATCTGCTTTCCCCCATTTCACCAAGTTTGTATTCGAAGGAAGGAGGTCGTACACAGATCTTAGCAAGAAGCTGATCCTCAGAGGGGCCATGTTCCACATGTCGCTCCAGCTGAGGCTCCTTTAAAGTGCATTTTCCCATGTTGCCCATTGCCCCTGCTGGCCTTGCTGGACTGCCTTCTCGACTCTTTTATCTTCCTCTTCCTTCTTGATCTCCTGTATGATCATGTCTCTTTTTGCTTTCCCCCTTGCCTTGGACCACCATTCCATCTTTGTCAATCCCAGGCCTTGTCTGTTGGTTTGGGTGTGTCCTATTATTTCCTTCGTCTTAAAGCTTTCTTTTGCTGCACTGACTGCCTCCCAGACTTTCAACTTTCTGCCAGTCTTCAGCTTGGGTTGGTTGGATCTCACAATACTGTCTCCTGAGTCTTCGAGCATGCTGAGAAGTCTTGCCTTCCCTACCTTCTATTCTTCGACAAGGGACTTCAGAGGTCGCCTCAGCTTTGCTTGGCGACAGTAGAGTGCCACATCAGTGAGACCAGGTGGGACACCAAGCCATTTGCGTGTACTTGTTGATCTTTTCCTCAGTTGACTCGACTGTGCTACAGCTGATATCATATACCAGGAGAGGCCACAGGAGCTTTGGTATCAGCATAGACTGTAGGCACCACACTTTGTATTTGCCAGGAAGGCGACACTGGTCTATGATATGCCGGCCTTCTGCTATCTGCTTGGTTTCCTTTCCTCTTTTTGTGACTTTCAGGGACTTGTCATACCAACTTCCAAGGCTCTTGACTGGTTCATCTGACACCGTTGGAATGGCTTGGTTGGCTACAGTGAATGTGACCGTTTCAGCTACCTTTCCTTTACGCAGTGAGAGGCTCCTTGATTTCTTTCGTGTGAAGTTCATCCTGGCTGAGGCAACTAGCTCGTTCAGCCGCTTCAATATTTCACGGGTGTCATCCTCTTTTGTTGAAAGGACTGTTGTGTCATCCATGAAGGAGGCTTTCAAAGGAGGTATCTGGCATCCGTTACCGATGTCTGTTGGATCCGTTCTCTTCATTGAGGCCTTCAAGATCACTTCCATTGCCAGCACGAACAGGATTGGAGAAACTGCACAGCCCATGGCTATGCCCACTTCCAGGTTGATCCAATTTGGTGGTGAACCACATTGAGAAGCCATGGAAGTACTTCTTCAGCATTTCCTGATGTTCGTTAGTACATGGTGCATCTCGAGAGCCAGTTGGATCACCTCATGAGGAACTGACCCGTACGCATTGGCCAGATCCAGCCATACCACGTCAAGGTTCTTTTTCTCTGTCTTTGCTATTTGGATTGCACCCCAAATCATTGTGGCATGTTCTACACAACCAGGAGCTCCTGAGATGCCACCTTTCTGGACTGACACATCCAGGTACTCATTTTCTATAAGGTATTTTGTCAGTCTTGCAGACAGGGCAGAGAAGAAGACTTTTCCTGTGACATTCAGAAGCGATATTGGTCTGAACTGGCTGATGGTACTTGAATTCTGCTCTTTCGGGATGTACACGCCATCAGCTATCATCCACTGGTCGCTGATCTTCAGGTTCCTCCATGCTGATCTTATCACACTGTGGAGCCGCTCAAGGACTTCAGGACATTTCTTGTACAGCAGGTCTTTCCAAAGTTTCTGTAGGCCCTACTTCTCAATTTCTGAAGCTGTCTTCATCGTTTTCTTGACCTTTCATTTTACATTTCGGGTGTTGTCCATTTCTCGTTGTCGCCTGGATTTTTTAGGAGGTGTTCTTGTCTTTGGTTCTTTCACTTCATAGGTCTGCCGACAGAGTGCGTACACACTATCTCCGTAGGTGACTAACTTGTGTTCCAAGGTGCTCTTTCCTATCAGCGCATCAAGTTTTCGAACTATTTTCTGGTCCAAATCTTCCCATTCCGTTTTGCACTTGCAGATGGCAAGTTTAGTTTCTGGCGTTTGGCTTCAAGATCTTGTACAAATGATTCGTCTGAAATATCAGTGTGGATGTCCTTGGCACTGTGGTTTGAATCCTGTCCTTGGTTTTCCGATGCCTTACCTGCTGGTGCAGTGCGCTGCTGAGCATTTGGTCCTGTGGATCTTCATGCCATGCTCAGTGGAGAATTTCCGCCCACAGACACGTGGGAATTCCATCAGTTCTGAAATCGTAGTCCGTTTACCGTTTCCAGTCGTGATTCTGTTGGCGCCGATGGATTCATCATTCTCTCCCCATTTCGGTGAATCCTGGGAGCATCTCATCTTTGAACAACTCATAGCAGTTGATTAAGGGTAAGGTGGGCTGCCAACCCACGGAACCCGAGAGTCTGTCTTTCCCACTGTCACTCGGTCTTTCCCGAACGTCATTCAGACTGTTCCTGAAAATCAGTGGCTTACCCATGTCTCAGTGATAAGAAACTCTAGGGAGAGCTGGACAGTGCAAGGTCTTCAGAGAAGAAGCCCCCCTCAGTCAAGTGTTTCGGCCCTTAACACCTGTATATATATATATATATATATATATATATATATATATATGTCAGGGAAGTGAAAGACATTTATATGTATAGGTCAAGGAACAGAAAGACATACGTATGTAGGTCAGGGAACTGAAAGACACACACACACACACACACACAGATATATATATATATATATATGTGTGTGTGTGTGTGTGTGTGTGAAGAAACAGAAAGACAGACGTATGTAAGTCAGGGAACTGAAAGATAGATAGATAGATGTCTAGGAACAGAAAGACACATATGTAGGTCAGGGAACTGAAAGACTTATATATACATATGTGTGTAGGTCAAGGAACAGAAAGACATACGTATGTAGGTCAAGGAACAGAAAGACATACGTATGTAGGTCAAGGAACAGAAAGACATACGTATGTAGGTCAAGGAACAGAAAGAGAAATCAGGTCAGAAATAGAAGACACGCATAGGAAAACACATTTATAGGTCAAAGAACTGAAATACATATCTACGTAGGAAAGGAAGCAGAAAAAAACAACATATTTGTTGGTCAGGAAATAGAAAGACATCTGTGTCGGTGAGGGAACTGAAAAAGATATCTATGTAGGTCAAGGAACTGAAAGACGTATCCATGTAGGTAAGTGAACAGAAAGACACATATATAGGTCAGAGAACAGAAAGACATATCTGTGTAGGTCAGGGAAATTAAAGACATGTCTGTGTAGGTCAGTGAACTGAAAAACAGCAGAAAATGTTCATGATGAATGTGACGTCGACTGAGAATTTTGTGCGACACAGCTGTTGATTTCCATTTTGTGAACCTGGTGACACCATGCCATTACACATTACGAGTACTGCTGCAACTGGATGAAGCGAAGAGTAATGAGCCCTGAAACGAACCCTGTGAACCTGGGCTGTCAGAAACTGGAATTGGGTCGCTTCCTTCTTTGGCTCATTCACAGGATTGGTCTGGTTTGTGTTACAGTTAAAGTGCAACACGATGTGGTATGATTCCTTCTTTTGAACCATTAACAGAATTGGTCTGAGTTAACGTTATAGATAAATTGCTGTAAACATGATGTGATATGACTTCTTCTTATGAATAATTCACAGAATTTGTCTGAGTTAACATTATAGATAAATTGCTGCAAACATGATGTGATATGACTTCTTCTTATGAATCATTCACAGAATTTGTCTGATTTGTGTTGCAGATAAAGTGCAACGTGATGTGATATGATTTCTTCTTATGAATCATTCACAGAATTGGTCTGATTTGTGTTGCAGATAAAGTGCAACGTGATGTGATATGATTTTTTCTTATGAATCATTAACAGAATTTGTCTGAGTTAACGTTATAGATAAGCAACCTGATTTGATATGATTTCATGCTATGAATCATTTTAGCAGGATTTGGTGTGAATTAACGTTATAGATGAAGTCCAACATGATGCTGTTATATTCCATTATACTACAAGATCCCGCGATATATATATATATATATATATATATATATATATATATATATATATATATACCATTATTAGTGGAGTGATGGCCTAGAGGTGACGCGTCCGCCTAGGAAGCGAGAGAATGTGACCGCGCTGGTTCGAATCACGGCTGATATTTTCTCCCCCTCCACTAGACCTTGAGTGGTGGTCTGGACGCTAGTCATTCGGATCAAACGATAAACCGAGGTCCCGTGTGCAGCATGCACTTAGTGCACGTAAAAGAACCCACGGCAACAAAAGGGTTGTTCCTAGCAAAATTCTGTAGAAAAATCCACTTCGATAGGAAAAACAAATAAAAACTGCACGCGGGAAAAAATACCAAAAAATGGGTGGCGCTGTAGTGTAGCGACGCGCTCTCCCTGGGGAGAGCAGCCCGAATTTCACACAGAGAAATCTATTGTGATAAAAAGAAACACAAATAGAAATACACAAATACAATTATTATTATTAATGTCTCTGTGTTTCATGAGCTCATATCAGCAAACGAAAGGTTCAATACTTGAATTCCACTAGACCTGACTTCAGGTGTTTAGATTATCATCATCATCATTATTATTATTATTGGTAGTAATAGTGGTGGTAGTAGCACTAGCAGCAACAGCAGTACTAGTACTATTAATAGACAGATCTGCAGTAGTGACTCATCACTTACCAATCATAAACTCAAAGTTAAACAGGACTGCTGGTGCATTTACACGTTTATGAATAATAAACAGACCTTATCACTTACAATTACAATATTTAAAAAAATAAAATAAAAAAGAGGCTTAGTTGTGATTTGACATGGTTACAAGGATCATAACCAGACATCCGAGTGCCTTAACACTGTTCGCGCGTGTGAACACGCATGCAATGAGGTGTGCACGTTAAAAACGCCGCAGTCACGGTGGTGACGAAACAGGTGCCTGTATCAATCATGAGCAACTCCCGAAAACAGGGTGAAGCAGCCCGAAATTATTATTATTATTATATCTCTATATCTATCTATCTATATATATATATAGATAGATAGATAGATAGATAGATAGATATAGATGTATAGATAGATAGATAGATATAGATGTATAGATAGCAACGTGGAAGACAATGCCAAAAGGCTTCAGAATACCATCGACAGACTGGGTGAGAAGTGGAAGGACTATTTGCATTTGAAGTGAAAGTACTTGTGTACTTGTGGGGTAAATGTACTGATGCACATTGCACTGATGTAGTGATCTCGGCCGTTACTGGAACAGTGTGACTGGTATCAGACGCTCAAACACCACTCGTTCATCATCCGGCCTTGTGTGTTGGAAAACATCATGACTGAGCACAGGTGGCTTGGCTGCAGTGGACCTTTTCAACTTACTTGTGTATCTGTTTTCAATAAAATATATATTCTTCGCACACTGACGTGTCGGTTTGTTTCTGTGTCAATAACATCAACGATAAAACGACGAAAACAACGACGACGACAAGTCATCCATACATGTGTACATCCATACAGATCCCTGACCCAGTCACATCCACTGCGTACATCCATACATATCCCTGACCCAGTCACACCCACTGTGTACACCATACAGATCCCTAACACAGTCACATCCACTGCGTACATCCATACAGATCCCTGACCCAGTCACATCCACTGTGTACATCCATACAGATCCCTGACCCAGTCACATCCACTGCGTACATCCATACAGATCCCTGACCCAGTCACACCCACTGTGTACATCCATACTGATCCCTGACCCAGTCACATCCACTGCGTACATCCATACAGATCCCTGACCCAGTCACATCCACTGCGTACATCCATACATATCCCTGACCCAGTCACACCCACTGTGTACACCATACAGATCCCTAACACAGTCACACAAACTGTACATCCATACAGATCCCTGACACAGTCACATCCACTGTGTACATTCATACAGATCCCTGACACAGTCACATCCAATGTCTACATCCATACAGATCCCTGACCCAGTCACACACACAGTGTACATCCATACAGATCCATGACCCAGTCACATCCACTGTGTACATCCATACAGATCCCTAACACAGTCACATCCACTGTCTACATCCATACAGATCACTGACCCAGTCACACACACTGTGCACATCCAAGCAGATCCCTGACGCAATCACATCCACAGTGTACATCCATACAGATCCCTGACCCATTCACACACACTGTGTACATCCAAGCAGATCCCTGACCCAGTCACATCCACTGTGTACATCCATGCAGATCCCTGACACAGTCACACCCATTGTGTACACCCATACAGATCCCTTACCCAGTCACATCCACTGTGTACATCCATACAGACCCCTGACCCAGTCACACCCACTGTGTACACCATACAGATCCCTGACCCAGTCATACAAACCGTTTACACCCATACAGATCCCTGACCCAGTCACACACTGTGTACATCCGTGCATATCCCTGACACAGTCACACCCACTGTGTTCATCCATGCAGATCCCTGACCCAGTCACACCTACTATGTACATCCATGCTGATCCCTGACCCAGTCACACCCACTGTGTACATCCATGCAGATCCCTGACACAGTCTCACCCACTGTGTACATCCATACAGATCCGTAACCCAGTCACATCCACTGTGTACATATATACAGATCCCTGACACAGTCACATTCACTGTGTACATCCAAGCAGATCCCTGACCCAGTCACATATGCTGTGTACAGCCATGCAGATCCCTGACCCAGTCATATTCACTGTGTACATGCATGCTCATCCCTGACCCAGTCACACAAACTGTTTACATCCATAGAGATCCATGACCCAGTCATATCCATCGTGTACAGCCATACAGATCACTGACCTAGTCACATCCACTGTGTACATCCATACAGATCCCTGACCTAGTCACATCCACTGTGTACATCCACGCTGATTCCTGACACAGTCACATCCACTGTGTACATCCATACGGATCCCTGACTCAATCACATCCACTGTGTACATCGATACAGATCCCTGACACAGTCACATCCACTGCATACATCCATACAGATCCCTAACACAGTCACAGTCACTGTTTACATCCATGCAGATCCCTTACCCAGTCACACACACACTGTGTACATCCATGCAAATCCCTGACACAGTTACATCCACTGTGTACATCCATACAGATCCCTGACCCAGTCACATCCACTGTGTACATCCATACAGATCCTTGACCCAGTCACACACACTGTTTCGTTCATCACACCCCTGACAGTCGCACGCACTGTGTCATTCATCCACATCCACATCCACTGTGTACATATATACAGATCCCTGACACAGTCATATTTACTGTGTACATCCAAGCAGATCCCTGACCCAGTCAAATATGTTGTGTACAGCCATGCAGATCCCTGACCCAGTCACATTCACTGTGTACATCCAAGCAGATCCCTGACCCAGTCACATCCACTGTGTACATCCATGCAGATCCCTGACCCAGTCACATTCACTGTGTACATCCATGCACATCCCTGACCCAGTCACATCCACTGTGTACATCCATACAGATCCCTGACCCAGTCACATCCACTGTGTACATCCATACAGATCCCTGACCCAGTCACATCCACTGTGTACATCCATACAGATCCCTGACCCAGTCACACACACTCTGTCATTAATCACACCCCAGACAGTCACACCCACTGTGTCATTTATCACACCCCTGACAGCCACACCCACTGTATCATTCATCACACCCTCAGTCACACCCACTGTGTCATTCATCACACCTCTGACAGTCACACCCACTGTATCATTCATCACACCCCTGACAGTCACACCCACTGTGTCATTCATCACACCCCTGACAGCCACACCCACTGTGTCATTCATCACACCCTCAGTCACACCCACTGTGTCATTCATCACATCCTGACAGTCACACCCACTGTATCATTCATCACACCCTGATAGTCACACCCATTGTGTCATTCATCACACCCCTGACAGCCACACCCACTGTGTCATTCATCACACCCTCAGTCACACCCACTGTGTCATTCATCACACCTTGACAGTCACACCCACTGTGTCATTCATCACACCCTTAGTCACACCCACTGTGTCATTCATCACACCCTGACAGCCACACCCACTGTGTCATTCATCACACCCTCAGTCACACCCACTGTGTCATTCATCACACCCTCAGTCACACCCACTGTGTCATTCATCACACCCTCAGTCACACCCACTGTGTCATTCATCACACCCTGACAGCCACACCCACTGTGTCATTCATCACACCCTGACAGCCACACCCACTGTGTCATTCATCACACCCCTGACAGTCACACCCACTGTGTCATTCATCACACTCCTGACAGCCACACCCACTGTGTCATTCATCACACCCCTGACAGTCACACCCACTGTGTCATTCATCACACCCTGACAGCCACACCCACTGTGTCATTCATCACACCCCTGACAGCCACACCCACTGTGTCATTCATCACACCCCTGACAGCCACACCCACTATCATTCATCACACCCCTGACAGTCACACCCACTGTGTCATTCATCACACCCTCAGTCACACCCACTGTGTCATTCATCACACCCACTGTGTCATTCATCACACCCTGACAGCCACACCCACTGTGTCATTCATCACACCCCTGACAGCCACACCCACTATCATTCATCACACCCCTGACAGTCACACCCACTGTGTCATTCATCACACCCCTGACAGCCACACCCACTGTGTCATTCATCACACCCTCAGTCACACCCACTGTGTCATTCATCACACCCTCAGTCACACCCACTGTGTCATTCATCACACCCACTGTGTCATTCATCACACCCCTGACAGCCACACCCACTGTGTCATTCATCACACCCTCAGTCACACCCACTGTGTCATTCATCACACCCTGACAGCCACACCCACTGTGTCATTCATCACACCCTGACAGCCACACCCACTGTGTCATTCATCACACCTCTGACAGTCACACCCACTGTGTCATTCATCACACCCACTGTGTCATTCATCACACCCTGACAGCCACACCCACTGTGTCATTCATCACACCCCTGACAGTCACACCCACTGTGTCATTCATCACACCCTGACAGTCACACCCACTGTGTCATTCATCACACCCAGTCTCTGTCTCTGTCTCTCTCTCTCTCTCTCTCTCTCTCTCTCTCTCTCTCTCTCACTTATTCTGGTGGTAAACTGTGGAATGAAATCCCCGAGTATCTTAGAAATAGATCTACTGTAGCATCTTTCAAAAAATCGTATCAAAAATATCTGATGCAACAAATGTAATTAGTACCAGCAAAATCAAAGCATATGATGAGATCCTAGTAAGCCAGCGTACTTTGATTAATTGTTCTCCAACAGTGTGTAAGCAAGGAAAATCGGCGAGTGTAAGTATGCGAGTGTATCTCTGTGTACTTGTGTGTTCGTGATTATGTGTATGATGCATGTGTGTGCACACACGTGTGTGTTTGAAGATTTTCATGTGGTAATGTTTTGTATGATTTTCATGTTTCCGTAATTGTAGTCTTTGATTCATCCATTTATGTAACTATTATTATCTATTTGGTTTGTTCTGTGTCATTTATTATTCATACTTATTTCATTTATTACAATGTGTGTGTATGCGTGTGTGAGGGCATGGTGTAAAGAAGCTTCCAGCTTATCCATTTTACCCTCAATAAAACATTTGTCATTTGTCATTTCTCTCTCTCTCTCTCTCTCTCTCTCTCTCTCTCTCTCTCTCTCTCTGTGTGTGTGTGTGTGTATGTGTGTATAGATATATAGATAAACATATATCTATTTATTTATTTAGATAGCTAGATAGATAAATGTATTGGTGAAAGATTATATATATGTGTGTATATAATAATAATAATAATAATAATAATAATAATGGATACTTATATAGTACACTATCCAGAAATCTGCTCAAGGTGCTTTACAAAAACGCTTTCGTTAACATAAAACATTATATCTATGTTACATACACACACCAAATGTGACTACACACACACACACACACACACACACACACACACACACACACACGCACGCACGCACGCACGCACGCACGCACACACACACACACACACACACTGCATACATACATTTTAACATACATGTGTATCTAACAGCTACCCTAACACATACGCACACATAGGCAGGCACAAACTTACATAAACACACGCATACACAATACACATTCATATACATGCATGTAGTTATGTACACATACATATGTATACACACATAGTCAAGCACAGCTAACGAAAAGGAAGTGGACCTGCAACAATTGAACTTATTGCTGAGGGAAAAGGTGAGTTTTGAGACGAGATTTAAAAAATGCGAGGGAATCAGAATGACGGAGGTTATCAGGGAGCTTGTTCCACGTCTTTGGTGATTGAAAAGAAAACGATCTGTGTCCATAGGTCTTACTTCTGACGTGAGGTATCCTGAGAAGTCGAGTATCAGAGGAAGAACGGAGCTGGGGAGACGGGGTATAGATATGGATGAGTTCAGAAAGATACTTGGGGCCAGATCCGTTGACTGCAGAAAAGGTCAGAGTGGACAGCTTATAGTCTATTTGATCAGAAACAGGCAACCAGTGGAGAGACTGAAGGAGAGGAGAAACATGGTCAAATTTAGAAGCTCTGCAAATGAGTCTGGCAGCGTTATTCTGAATTCGTTGGAGTCTGTCTAACAGATATTTGGGAAGGCCGGCCAAAAGAGAGTTGCAGTAATCCAATCTTGAGAGAACCAGAGAGCATACAAGTGTCTCGGTTGCATCGGTTGAGAGATAGTGGCGGATAGAGCTGATTCTACGCAGTTCCAAATAGGCAACTTTACAGATATTCGAAATGTGCAGTTGGAAGGAAAGAGACTGGTCCAGGATTACACCAAGACTGCGAACAGAGGGAGAAAGTGAAACAGGTGTGCTATTGATCAGAACAGAGTCAGGAAAAGGAAGGATGTTGACGAAACATCTTTGGACAGGTTATCATAAATTCAGTCTTATCATCATTTAATTGCAGCTTGTTGAGAGTCATCCAGTCCTTTAGGCCAGCAATGCACTCCTGTGTTTGAGTCACCAGTGCATCAAATTCAGCTATGGAAGCCGACTGATAAAGTTGTGTGTCATCAGCAAAGCTCTCATGCGACATCGCATGATGACTGATGACATCCGACACAGGAGCCGCATACAGCACGAAAAGAACAGGACCTAGGACGGACCCTTGTGGGACACCATATTTCAAGGCAGATACTCTAGAGTATCTACCATTTTCACACGCTTCCTGTGTACGATCTGACAGGTAAGACGTGATCCATGCTAGTGCAGTCTCACGAATACCAAAGGAAGTTTTAAGTCTGTTCAAGAGGATAGAGTGGTCGATAGTGTCAAAAGCTGCTGACAAATCTAAGAGAGCGAGAACAGATATCTTATCCTCATCAAATCCCGAAAGCAAATCATTCACTATTCTAAGAAGGGCTGTTTCGCAACTATGACCACGTCTATAAGCTGACTGGTGGGAATTAAGTAAACCATTTTGTTCCAGATGAGCTAAGAGCTGAGACAATATGATCTTTTCTAGCAGTTTTGATAAAAATGACAGATTAGAGACAGGTCGATAATTTTTCAAACAATTATGATCCAACGATGGTTTCTTGATGAGTGGACGGGCAACAGCAGATTTGAAGCTTTCAGGGAAACAACCAGACAGTAAGGAAGAATTGATGACATGAGTAGCGACGCGCTCTCCCTGGGAGAGAGCAGCCCGAATTTCACAGAGAAATCTGTTGTGATAAAAACAAATACAAATACAAATACAAATACAAATACACACACACACACACACACACACACACACACACACACACACACACACACACACACACACACATAATGGCCAGCGTTTTTCTTGTTTTCAAACGTCTTTGTGCCACTAGAGCACAGCATCCTCCAGCGAGAGCAGTCAAGGGCATCAGTTTCCCAGGAAGCGATGTCTATGTCACAGACTTTGAGGTTTGCCTTCAAGGTGTCCTTGAAGCGCTTGCTGGGTCTTCCAAGTTTGCGGTGGCCTTCCTTCAGCTGGCCATACAGTAGCATCTTCGAGATCCTGCTGTCTGTCATGTGGACACCGTGTCCTGTCCAGTGTAGCTGGCACTGGATCAGCAAGCTTTCGATGCTGGGCAGGCCGCTCCTCTCTAGGACCTGGAGGTTGGAGACCCTGTCTTGCCACTTAATGCCGAGGATCTTTCGTAGGCATCTCTGGTGAATCTGTGGTAGGGCTGGTCATGTGACTTACATATGTGACTATGGAAGCAGTGTCAACGATTATTTTGTTGCATCTTGTGATCTTTTTGATTTCATATATTCCAACTGTTTCCAAGTGCTTCTTAGAGTTTCACATAAACAAACGTGAATTTAATGTTTGCAAAAATGGTGATCTGAACAAGAAAGAATACACTGAAAAATTTGTGTGGAAAAATGAATATGCAATCGATCTTTTTTTATTCATATGAATTCAGATGCTGTATATTTACAAATGTTATGCATCAGACTTGCTTGAAGTGAATGTGAATGATGCACTTGAAATGTTTAATGATTGTGTGAAAATGGCCGCGGATTCTATGAAACAAAGAGTTTGTATGAGTAAAAATAAGCTAAAGAATGAATGGTTTAATGCAGAATGTTACAATGCAAGAAAAAGTGGGAAGCTACAATGTTGAGAAAATGCAACAAATCACACGATGCCAATGATCGTCATATATTTTGTGTAGCAAGAGTGATGGTGTTCTGCAGTTGAATCCCTGGTCTCATCTTTCACAGTGTGGCATCAAGTGTGAGGGACAGAGAGACAACGACGTTGGGAGAGAGATCTTGAGAGGCAGAACTCAGAACTCAGAACTTAGAACTCGAAACATTTTTCTTCAGGATTATTTGGCATATCTGATCTTTCCCATTTCTCTGGCAACAGCATCCCTCAGCCATCGTAGGCCTTCTGTGTCGGTAGCTGCATGGAATCCTTTGGGGTTTCCCGTTTCCACCCCCACCCCCCACCCCCCACCCCTGCACGTTCAGTGAGTCCCACAACAAGCCGTACCAACCAGGCCGCTGCATGGAATCCTTTGGGGTTTCCCGTTTCCACCCCCACCAACCCCTGCATGGTCAGTGAGTGCCACAAGCGGCGTCAGCGAGGCATGAAGTGGTCACTACTTGTACTGATTGTGTCAGAGGGCGAGGGTGGCTACATAAATAAACAATCAGATTACACATCCATCCAAATCGTGCACAACACATACATCCCACCCCAGTCCTATCCTCTCCATCTTGAATTTTAGGTCTGGGTTCTCGTCTTTCTGATGATAAATCAAGTTCTTGTGTGAACGGATCATTAACGAACAGCCAGTGTAAAAACAACAACAACAAACAAACAAAGAATTGACGTCACTGTACAAGGCATGGTATTCTGGGAGAGCCAACCAAATGTCACAATGACATCTGTGTGTCTGTGTCTTGTTCAACATGACGTGTCTGGTCACTGACATCTGTGTCTTGTTCAACATGACGTGTCTGGTCACTGACATCTGTGTGTCTGTGTCTTGTTCAACATGACGTGTCTGGTCACTGCCATCTGTGTCTTGTTCAGCATGACGTGTCTGGTCACTGACATCTGTGTCTTGTTCAGCATGACGTGTCTGGTCACTGACATCTGTGTCTTGTTCAACATGACGTGTCTGGTCACTGACATCTGTGTCTTGTTCAACATGACGTGTCTGGTCACTGCCATCTGTGTTTTGTTCAGCATGACGTGTCTGGTCACTGACATCTGTGTCTTGTTCAACATGACGTGTCTGGTCACTGACATCTGTGTCTTGTTCAACATGACGTGTCTGGTCACTGACATCTGTGTCTTGTTCAACATGACGTGTCTGGTCACTGCCATCTGTGTTTTGTTCAGCATGACGTATCTGTTCTCTGACATCTGTCTTATTCATCATGACGTGGCTGGTCACTGACATCTATGTCTTGTTCAACATGACGTGTCTGGTCACTGACATCTGTGTGTCTGTGTCTTGTTCAACATGACGTGTCTGGTCACTGACATCTGTGTCTTGTTCAACATGACGTGTCTGGTCACTGACATCTGTGTCTTGTTCAACATGACGTGTCTGGTCACTCACACATGTGTCGTGTTCAACATGACGTGTCTGGTCACTTACATCTGTGTCGTGTTCAACATGACGTGTCTGGACACTTACATCTGTGTCGTGTTCAACATGACGTGTCTGGACACTTACATCTGTGTCGTGTTCAACATGACGTGTCTGGACACTTACATCTGTGTCGTGTTCAACATGACGTGTCTGGACACTTACATCTGTGTTGTGTTCAACATGACGTGTCTGGACACTTACATCTGTGTCGTGTTCAACATGACGTGTCTGGACACTTACATCTGTGTCGTGTTCAACATGACGTGTCTGGTCACTTACATCTGTGTCGTGTTCAACATGACGTGTCTGGTCACTGACATCTGTGTCTTGTTCAACATGACGTGTCTGGTCACTGACATCTGTGTCTTGTTCAACATGACGTGTCTGGTCACTGACATCTGTGTCTTGTTCAACATGACGTGTCTGGTCACTGACATTTGTGTCTTGTTCAACATGACGTGTCTGGTCACTGACATCTGAGTGTCTGTGTCGTGTTCAACATGACGTGTCTGGACACTTACATCTGTGTCTTGTTCAACATGACGTGCCTGGTCACTGACATCTGTGTCTTGTTCAACATGACGTGCCTGGTCACTGACATCTGTGTGTCTGTGTCTTGTTCAACATGACGTGCCTGGTCACTGACATCTGAGTGTCTGTGTCTTGTTCAACATGACGTGTCTGGTCACTGACATCTGAGTGTCTGTGTCTTGTTCAACATGACGTGTCTGGACACTGACATCTGAGTGTCTGTGTCTTGTTCAACATGACGTATCTGGACACTGACATCTGAGTGTCTGTGTCTTGTTCAACATGACGTGCCTGGTCACTGATATCTGAGTGTCTGTGTCTTGTTCAACATGACATGTGTGATCACTGACATCTCTGTGTTTATATTTATGATCATGTACCCTGTTGTAAGTTTAGGATGAAGTTATGTTTTTGTGGGTGTCGAGTAGATTAAAGAACATGATAACATAATTTGTTATTTACACTATTGTTATGGACACAGTAAAGTTTACAGTAAGGAATATATTCTGAACTGATGACTATGGTTATTCTATGCCTGTCATTTCTCAGTAACACCCTCTCAACACGTCAAATATGTTTCACCAATCGTCTCTTGGTCCAGGAAACCGTGGAGGTCCCTGGTGCTGGAGCGGGGCTGCCCTGTGGGGTTGTTGCCTGGTCCTGGCTGTTCTCTTGGGTTTTGTCCAAAACAGCTGTCGCACGTGGCGCGCAAGGTTCACGGCCAGAGTGCTGAAGCCTTTCCGTGTGGGGTGGATGCTGCCCTGGAGGATGCTGGGGTGGAGATTGTCGTGGGAGACCATCGACACACCCTCTAAATCGAATAGATCGCTGGAAATAACAGCATTTAGCAGCTGCCGTTCGATTTCCAGTTCTGGGTGTTTCACTTGTGCTCCTTTATTAACGATGATGCGTGCTACAGGGTGAATTTTGTGAACAGATGTTAATACTTCAACAAACGTTTTGCTCACTGTCCGGGCGCCTTCCTTTCTCAAGTCCTTTCGACAAGGACCTGTGCTTCAAGGAACACGTCTGGATAACAACAGAAAACGCAAACCAAGTGGTGGGAATAATTCGGCGCACGTTCGATTTCCTAAGCCCAGAGCTATACAAAAGCCTCGTGCGACCTGTTCTGGAGTATGGGCATTCGGTCTGGCAGCCTCACCACAAGATTGTGCGCTGAAATTGAGGATGTCAAGCGTAGAGCCAATAAGCTGTTGGCCTGCATCAAAGACAAACCATACAATGAAAGACTGACCTACCTGCAACTACCAAGCCTTGGGGCACTGAAAGAAACGAGATGACATGATTGATGTTGACAAGTATCTACATGGCTTGTATGATGCAGACAGACCTCGCCTCAAGTAAAGCGCCAGTCGTGACACCAAGGGTCAGTGCCTGACCTGGCAAAGGGACGGTGCAGGCTCAAAGGACGCAGCTGTTACTTCTCCCAGTGAGTCGTGAGCATCTGGAATAGCCTGCCTGAGGACGTGGTCACAGCCCCATCAGTAACCAGCTTCAAGAGCAGGCTTGACGCTTATTGGAGAGGCAGCCCAACTGTCAATGATCCAGTATGTCTCTGCTAGTATGTGGGCAATGTGTTACTCACGCATGCCACAGTACTAGTAGTAAAGTTATGGACCGTGTAAAGCCAGTTTGAACTAAAACACTCATTTTTTTCAAGTTCATGTTCAAGTTGTTGACACCGCAGTGCAGTACAATGCCGTCGAGAGGTCTGCTCGCTGTTTTGGTGCTGGCATTAAGTGAGACCAGACTGGCAGAAGGCGAACTCTGTGAGCGAGGCGCAGGCTACACCTTCTTTTGGAGTGGTCGCGGACCTGAAGAGAGACGTGAGACTGGAGTTGGCTTTGCAGTGAAGACAACCCTCGTTGGCAAGCTGTCTGCCCCCCCGAAAGGAGTGAACGATCGCCTGATGACGATGAAATTCCCTTTATGCAACGGGAAGAAGTATACCACCATTGTCAGCGCCTACGCGCCCACCATGACCAACCCGGATGAGATCAAGGACAAGTTCTACGAGGACCTGAACGCTGTCATCACCACTGTTCCCAACGCAGACAAACTCATCATTCTTGGTGACTTTAACGCGAGAGTTGGCTGTGACAGCACCTCCTGGGAAGGCGTGATTGGGAAGCATGGGGTTGGCAACTGTAACAGCAATGGTCAACTACTTCTTCACACATGTGCCGAGCACGACCTTCTTATCACAAACACCCTCTTCTGCCTCCCTACCCGTAATAGAACGTCATGGATCCATCCTCGCTCTGGGCATTGGCATCTCATCGACTTTGTCATCGTCAGGAAGAGGGACAGGCAGGATGTACGAGTCACAAGGGCCATGTGCGGCGCTGAGTGCTGGACAGACCACCGCCTTATCGTCTCAAAACTCAACTTCAGCATTCAGCCCAAGAGACGGCCTCAGGGCATGAAAGCACCCAAACGCCTGAATGTCAACAAGCTGGAGCTATGCAACATCAAGCAGAGCTTTGCTGACACCCTGGAGGAACGCCTTGAGTCCACCGTGCTGGACAACCAGCATGGGGCGCACTGCTGCATGAGACGGTGTACAACACTGCCATGGAGTGCCTGGGGCCTTCTGCCAGGAAGCACAAAGACTGGTTTGATGAGAACTGCACTGAGATCAAGCAGCTGCTGGAAGACAAACGCCAAGCCTACAGAGCCCACATTGAAAATCCCAAGTCACAGTCAAAGAAAGACATACTGAAGAGCGCATGCAGCACCATCCAGCTGAAGCTGCGGCAGATGCAGGATTCCTGGTTGAGCAACAAAGCTGATGAGATCCAGGGCTTTGCAGACAGGAACGACATGAAGAACTTCTATAACGGCCTGAAAGAAGTCTACGGTCCCACCACCTCCGGATCTGCTCCACTCCTCAGTGCTGATGGTTCTACCCTAATCACTGACAAGGACGGGATCCTTGAGAGATGGGCTGAACACTTTGACAGCGTACTGAACCGCCCTTCCACCATCAATGATGAAGCCATCGACCGACTCCCCCAGGTGCCAGTCAGTGAGTCGTTGGATGCCGTTCCAACTTTGGAGGAGACTCAGAAAGCTATCCGTCTGCTATCCAATGGCAAAACCCCTGGCTCAGACTCCATTCCAGCTGAGGTCTCCAAAGAAGGTGGTATGGCGCTGACTGAGAAGCTTCATCAGCTATTCCAGCTCATCTGGCAGCATGAGGCAGTTCCACAGGACTTCAAAGACGCTTCCATCATACATCTGTACAAGTGCAAAAGAACCATCGTTGAATATCCCTGCTGTCCATCGCAGGCAAGACTCTGGCCAGAGTGCTACTCAACTGTCTCATAGCGCACCTTGAGCAAGGTCTCCTACCAGAGAGCCAGTGTGGCTTCCGGAAAGAACGCGGGACTATCGACATGGTGTTTGCTGCAGGGCAGCTCCAGGAGAAGCGTCAGGAACAGAACGCCGACCTTTACTCCACCTATGTCGATCTGACCAAGGCCTTCGATACTGTTAGCAGAGATGGCCTTTGGAGAATCATGGCGAAGTACGGATGTCCCAGAAAGTTCATCACCATCATACAGCAACTACACGATGGGATGCTGGCCCGAGTCCAAGACAACGGAGAGACTTCAGAGCATTCCCTGTCTCCAAAGGAGTCAAGCAAGGGTGTGTTCTTGCCCCCACCCTGTTCAGTCTCATGTTTTCAGCCATGCTGACAGATGCCTTCAGAGACGCTGACGTAGGCATTGGCATCAGGTACCGCACAGATGGCTCACTCTTCAACCTCAGGAGGCTTCAAACAAAAACCAAGGTGAGGACAGACACCGTCAACGACTTCCTGTTTGCTGATGACTGCGCTCTCAACGCTGCCTCCGAAGCGGACATGCAACACAGCGTCGACAAGTTCTCTGCTGCCTGTGACAACTTTGGCCTCACAAAGAAGACGGAGGTGATGCACCAGCCAGCTCCAGGAAAGCCTTACGTTGAACCAAACATCTTCATCAACGGGCAACGACTGAACGCGGTGGACAAGTTCACATACCTGGGCAGTACACTCTCTCGCACAGTTGTCATCGACGACGAGGTGAATGCCAGACTCGCCAAAGCCAGCGCTGCCTTCGGCAGACTCCATAAGAACGTTTGGAACAGGAGAGGCATCACCCTGGAGACGAAGCTCAAAGTATACAAGGCCATAGTTCTCACCACACTGCTCTATGGATGTGAATCATGGACGGTCTACAAACGCCACGCCAAAAAGCTGAACCACTTCCACACCACCAGCCTCAGAGAACTTCTCGGCATAAAGTGGCAAGAGAAGATCCCTGACACAGAGGTGCAAACTCGTGCAAACTTGCCCAGCATCTACACCATCTTGATGCAGGCCCAGCTGCGCTGGGCAGGCCATGTAGTTCGGATGCCAGACCACCGGCTCCACAAGAAACTGCTGTACAGCGAACTCCAACATGGCAAGCGCTCCCATGGAGGCCAAAAGAAGCGCTTCAAAGACACTCTGAAAGCTTCTCTAAAGGCCTTCAACATCAGCAACGACACATGGGAGCTGAATGCAATGGACAGACCAAAGTGGCGTTCAGCTGTCCACAAAGGCGCCAAATCCTGTGAGGCCAACAGAATCGCTGCAGCACAGCAACGCAGACAGGCCAGGAAAAGCAGTGCCAGCAAGCCCCTGACAGCCGCCACCATCCCCTGTCCACACTGCGTCAGAACCTTCCGGGCGCGGATTGGCCTGACCAGTCATCTGCGCACCCACAGAGCCCAACCCACCCACCCCCAGGATGACTAGATGGTCCTCGTCGATTACGACGGACGAACCACAAGTTGTTGGTGAAGGTCTTCTATATTGTAGGTCTTTTGCGGCACGGCAACAAATCCGTAGGACCGGCCTAGTCTCCTATGCTGCACTCATAAGAGGACTGAATCGTGAAGAGGCAACAGGTGGTAGGTCTTCTTCTTGGTGAGACACCTTGAGGACTGGGCCAAGAGATGGGGGATGCGCTTCAATGCACAGAAATGTTACATCCTGTCCTCCCGGAGCAAGTCAACCTATATGCACAGCCCTCAATGAAGTCTTCTTGAAACAGGTTCAGCAAAATCAGTACCCAGGAGTGCTCATCTCAGATGACCTAAAATTGGATCAACAGTGGGCTTCTCACGCCGGAATCTCCGGAATTGCCCAAAAGAGTGTAGGCGCCTGGAGTACTTCGCACTAGTGAGATCCAGACTAGAATATGCAGTAACAGTGTGGGACCCATACTACCAACAGGACATCGAGAAGTTGGAGAGGGTACAGAGACAGGCAGCACGCTTCATCACAAAGGACTACAGGACCAGAGAACCAGGTTGTGTAAGCCGAATGCTGCGGGATTTGAATCTCCCCCCACTGGCTGATCGTCGCAGACAGGCACAGCTAGGCCTGGTGTATAAGATAGCTGGAGATCTCATCCCCGCCATTCTCCCCAAAACTTCCTGACCCCTGTGCGTGCTGGCCGCAGACGGATACGACCTCCCAAATAATGAGGACTTCGAAGTCTCCAACATCGTCGAACGCCGCGTGGTCAGAAGCATTCGTGGCTTCCAGCTACCTATCAGTAACACAGAACAGTATGCACATTCCTTCTTCGTGTGGACAGTGATGGACTGGAACCATCTGGAGGAGGACATCGTCAGAGCAGGCTCTGCCAGCACATTTACATCAGCACTTGGCAGATTAACATCGCCTGCCTCCTAAGCATCTAGACAGCAGAAGAGATTTTAACCAGTTTTTAAACCTGTAGATACCTGTTGTGGCTACTCATTGAGACCTGAACCTGTAGGAAAGACTGTTTAGGTCAATGTGGTGGTAAGTTGTAAAAATGAGAACCATCCAGCTACGAAATTTTTGGATTGTGTACAACAAAATTACATTGTACAAATGACTTCCGAGCCCACTCATTATAGAGATTTACAAAAACCCAATGTGCTAGATCTATTATTTACTAACTCATATGAAAATGTCTACACTCTGGATTACTGGCCCCGTCTAGGGAAGAGCCACCATTCTGCCCTCTACTTTGATGTTCAGATCAGGTGGGAACAGCCATCTGGTCACTCCGTGAAATATCAACTGGATAAAGGAGATTACGAAGGTATGAAGCATTACGTAGGTGAGATTAACTGGGATGACCTTTTGACAAATGAGACATCTGTGGATGAAACCTGGGAACTTATTCATGATGTAATAATAAAGTCCATGAACAAACGTATCCAAAAAAAAAAAAAAAATCATTCAAACAAGGACCCTCCAATAAACAAAGACGAGACCCCATTCCCCAGTCACTTTTAGATAAAATTCATCAAAAGCGCAGAGCCTTTAAAAAATACAAGAAATATCCCACAAATGAGAACTATAAAATGTATGTATGTGCTAGAAACCAAGTAACATGGGAGTCAAGAAAAAACGTGAAAGCTAAGGAAACTAAATTAGCTAAAGAGTCTAAGCATAATCCAAAAGGATTCTTCCGTTATGCTGCAAGTAAAACTCTGCCAAGAGAATCAATTGCTAATCTATTAAAAGGAAGATGGTACCTTAACACAAAATGACTCAGAAAAAGCAACTGTGCTAAACAGATTTTTTGCTAGTGTTTTCACCGAGGAGAGCAACGTAAATGTTCCAGAGTTTTCATGCAAGACAGAGGTTACAGAAATTTCCAACGTGGAGGTCACAATTGAACAGATGAAAAAAGCTCTAAAGAGCCTAAACCCATGAAGGTCCCCAGGACTTGACAAGATTCACCCACGAGTATTAAAAGAGCTTGCTGAAGTTATTGCTCACCCACGATCTTGTTTGATAGAAGACAAGAAAAGGGTGCAATACCAAAAGCTTGGAAAGAAGCAGAAGTACGACCTATTTTTAAGAAAGGTAACAAGAATTCTGCAGGTAACTATCGTCCAATCAGCCTAACATCAGTTGTCTGTAAAGTTTTTGAGGGTTTTATTCGAGACGCTCTCTGCCAACATTTAACCAAACATGATCTGTTATCTAGAGAACAGATTGGATTTACCAGGGGGCGCTCGTGTGTTACACAACTATTTGTTACATCACAGGATTGGTTAGTCATGCTAGATGAGAGGGTACCAGTCGACGCAGTCTACCTTGATCTAAGGAAAGCTTTCGATACAGTTCCCCATCATAGACTCACAAATAAGCTGGGAGGCTATGGGATAAAAGGTAAGCTACTATCGTGGATCAGAGACTTTCTAAATGGAAGATCACAGTTTGTAAGTGTAAATAGTAGTAAATCATCAAAGATTAGGGTAACTAGTGGTGTACCACAAGGCAGTGTTCTTGGTCCAACCTTGTTCATATACTTTATAAATGATATGCCTGGTGAGGTAGATTGAAAAGTAAAAATCTTTGCAGACGACACCAAGGCTTACTCTGCCATCCGAAATATAGAAGATAGAGATCACTTACAAATGTGCATACATAATCTAGTTAAATGGACAAATACTTGGCTCCTGCAATTTAACAGCGAGAAATGCAAAGTTCTGCACCTTGGAAAGAATAATCCACAGTATCAGTACACGATACAGGAAAAGGGGGTAACTCGAACATTGGATAGTACAATTGCCGAAAAGGATTTAGGGGTCACGATGGATCCGGAACTAAGCTTTGAGGCACATATAAATAATATAGTGAAAAAGGGAAATCAAATTTCTAGTCTTCTTGTGAGAACTATAACTAATAAATTTCCCGAAATTATGATTCCATTGTTCAAAGCTCTGGTTAGACCTATTATTGAATATGGAAACTCAATATGGTGCCCTTACCATTTAAGCACATAAATATGATTGAAGGTGTTCAACGCAGATTTACCAAGTGTATAATTAGTAATAGTATTCGAGATCTTAGTTATGAGGAGCGCCTGGCTCTTTTTCATATGCCTAGCCTAGAGTTTAGAAGATTAAGAGGTGATCTCATTGAAGTATACAAGATCATGCAAAATATTTATGATCCTTGCACCACCTCTTCCTTGTTCACTATGGCTAACTACGATAAAACTCGAGGGCACAACTTCAAAATAAACAAAACTAATTTCGTAACTAACCAGTTCCTCAAGTTTTTTTTTACTAACCGTATCATAAATCTGTGGAATAACCTTTCCTATGACACCATCAATGCACCATCGGTAAACGCCTTCAAAATCACATTTACAAAAAGTTTAAGGACCATGTATTTTCCACAGTGTTAAATCTTTATTGAGCTGTAGATAAATGTAGTATACACTATGTCTGATTTAAACAAGGGTCTGTTCACAACAAGTGATCCAAATGCACAAAAATGGACACTGATTATGAGGGCAAAAGGCTTTTAGCCAAAAGCCAAACATTTCTGTGATTCTGTGATTCTATTTTTGCGCTCTCCCTGTTCCGTCGCGTTTATAGCCGATGATTGGCTCCTGCGACATATGCATCTAGATCCAGATCCAGACGTCATTTGAGTTCCCTGGAGTTACGTCTGTCGCGACATTGACGTCATATGTTCTTGTAGATATCATCGACCGGTTTTACTCTGTTGACCCATTTTGCTGCTTTTGGGGAGTGTGCGGCATTCGTCGTGAGTCGCATTGGGGCAGATTGGACCATTTTGATTACTTATGAGAAGGTAGGTGGGCCTGGGACGTCTGTTTGCGTGGCTGAGTTCATGCAGACTCGCTTGCCTCGTTGTCCTGGTCAGCTTTTTAATGAGCTAGTTTTGATTGTTGACCTTCTTTTCATGTCATATCATATGTGTCATAATCCTTTCAGTGTTTCTCTAATGACTTCCTAAAATTTACAAATTTCAACTTATTTGGATGGAGTCTTTCATCACTTTGCCAGTCACAGATAGAGAGAGGGGGTGGGGCGCGGGGTTGGAGGGGGGGGAGACAAGGACTGAGAGAGAGAGAGAGGGGAGGGGGAGGCAAGGACTGAAACAGAAAGAGAGAGAGAGAGAAGGGGGGGGGAGACAAGGACTGAGACAGAGAGAGAGAGGGGGCAGGGGGAGACAAGGACTGAGACAGATAGAGAGAGCAGGGGTGGGGAGACAAGGACTAAGACACACACAGAGACATTTGTAAATTGATAAGAAAGTGGAAACTTTTTTTTCTCGCCCTAAAGAGGAACATGTGAAAGGAGAGAAAATACATGACGAGCAAAAAAGCAGAAGAGACAGACAGACAGACAGACAGACAGACAGAAATGGAGAATGGGAGAAACAAACAGACAACTTAACCGGCAAATACATACGCAGAAATAGATCAATACAAGTATCATCATCATCATCATTATCATTCTTCTTCTTCTTCGTTCGTGGGCTGCAACCTCCTCTTCACTCGTATGTACACAAGTGGGCTTTTACATATATGACTGTTTTTACCCCGACATGTAGGCAGCCATACTCCGCTTTCGGGTGTATTCTTGTTTCCATAACCCACCGAACGCTGACATGGATTACAGGATCATTAACGTGCGTATTTGAACTTCTGCTTGCACAAGCAGGCCTGCACATATGTTGACCTGGGAGATCGGAAAATTCTCCACCCATTATCCACCATGCGCCGAGATTGGAACCCGGGACCCTCAGATTGAAAGTACAACGCTTTTACCACACGGCTATTGCGCCCATCACCTTCATCATTATCATCACCATCTTCATAAACACAACAAAGAAGCAGGTGAACCCGCGTGCCGAAGACCAGGCCTTGTCCGTTATCCATGTGTCTGCCAGGAAGGGCTTTCACACTCACCCATCATCTGCTTTCTTCATGAGGGTCATTGCCAGACTCGACTCTCACCCTGCTTTCTTCATGAGGCTCATTGCCAGACTCTCACCCCTCACCTGATCTCTTCATGAGGGTCATTGCCAGACTCTCACCCCTCACCTGATCTCTTCATGAGGGTCATTGCCAGACTCTCACCCCTCACCTGATCTCTTCATGAGGCTCATTGCCAGACTCTCACCTCTCACTCTGCTCTCTTCATGAGGGTCATTGCCAGACTCTCACCTCTCACTCTGCTCTCTTCATGAGGGTCATTGCCAGACTCTCACCCTCACCTGCTGTCGTCATGAGGCTCATTGCCAGACTCTCACCCTCACCTGCTGTCGTCATGAGGGTCATTGCCAGACTCTCACCCTCACCTGCTGTCGTCATGAGGGTCATTGCCAGACTCTCACCCTCACCTGCTGTCGTCATGAGGGCCATTGCCAGACTCTCACCCTCACCTGCTGTCGTCATGAGGGTCATTGCCAGACTCTCACCCTCACCTGCTGTCGTCATGAGGGTCATTGCCAGACTCTCACCCCTCACCTGCTCTCTGTTGTAATATTTGCTCTATGTAATTGACTTTATACTTTCGTTTCGCTTGTTTGCGGTTTTCACTGTTTCGTCACTTCCTGTCAGTGGTGGACATTTTATTTAGCCTGTTAAAGACTAAGACCGAGTTCCGAAAATACGACAATTTAACCGACTAAATAACAAATAAATAAACAAATTCACGTAAATAACAAATTCACGTCATCAAAATCATGGAGAAGATTCCGACTCTGCTGAAACCTGTAATATTAGACCTCGATCCGAGTTCTCCTGCTTCAGTTTCAGTTTCAGTTTCAGTTGCTCAAGGAGGCGTCACTGCGTTCGGACAAACCATATACGCTACACCACATCTGCCAAGCAGATGCCTGACCAGCAGCGTAACCCAACGCGCTTAGTCAGGCCTTGAGAAAAAACAAAACAAAAAAAACAAAAAAAACACAAAAAAACAGGGGAATAAATAATAGATAAGCTTACATAAATAAATAAATGAATAATAATTATAATATAGAAAAAGGTAGTAGTAATAATAATAGTAATACTAATAAAATGATTAAAAAAAAAAATAATAATAATAATAAAATAAAATAAATAAATAAATAAATAAGACAACAATGGTGATAAATAAGCGAATAAATGTAAAACATGAAGACACACATTCACACACACACCCACACATGCACAACAGAAATCCACCAAACATGCAGTTTCACAGATATGAAAGCACAGTCAAATACATATAAACGTACATGAGCTCCAACACACACACACACACACACACACACACATTACCTTGCACCTCCTCTACCCCCCTCCTCCACACACTCATTTCTAGTCTACGTATCGCAGCTTCCACGGCACACACACACACACACACACACACACACACACACACACTCACACACACAAACACACACTCACAGAGATGAACACTTACTTGTACAAGCACACACACATACGCCCATATCTCCCACCCCCAACCCCACACACATATATATAAAGATACACACACACACACACACACACATATATATATATATATACGTTCCAATATCCTGTTGCTCCCACAGTGTAGGCATGCATATACTCACATACCTCATACTCTACCCCACCTCCCCCCGCACTCCCACCTCCTCACACACACACACACACACACACACACACACACACACACACACACACACACACGTACACAGATCTCTCCTGACACTTGTGTACACTTACACTCTCGCGCATTCACAAACGCACTCAAAAGCACAGACCCACACAGTCTATTGTATTTGGAAAGGCCCACAGAGACTCTGTTCCGTTTTGAAGAAATTTGCGCAATGTTCGTTTGGAAATGATGCCGATATTTGATTTGCAAAGCATCGTGCTCTACCTTTCATGTTAGACTTGCGGCCGCTCCCTCTCTCTGCTTTTATTTCTTTGAGGCGATCGATGGTGTGATGGCCTTGTACCTGTTCGTTTTGGTATTCTTTGATTTTTCTGAGGATTTCCGATTTTACTAGATGTAGGCCGCTCGTTGGTGTTGCGTTACCAGCAAGTCTGTCAGCTCGCTCATTTCCCTTAACAGCTGCATGTCCCGGGCAGTATGACCATGTGAGTTTTTTAATCTGAAAGTTGCGCATTGCCTTATGCCACTCTGGGCTTCCCATTCCGTTTTCAATTTTCTGTATGAGGTTCATTGAGTCGGTTAGAATCATGGCATGTTGGTTTCCGGGCGTATGGATGGACGATAGCCACTGGAGGGCATGTGTCGCAGCTTCAACTTCCATCGTTAGGCTGGAGGTTGTGACTTTGTAGGCAGCATTCTCTTCCCTAACTGTTTTTCCATTTTGTTTCGCAGTGAATCCCCAACCGGATTGGTCTTTGGTGACTGAGCCATCTATGTATATGATGATGTCCTCTTCTTTACTGTTTTCTTCTATGAGTAGTTTCACTTCCGCATCAGTTTTGCCTTCTGGCCATTCCCGACAATGTCTTCCGAGAGTGGGTGAAATGGCTGTGTTGAATAGATGGTTGAGGTTTTCGGGGTTTTTCTCCCATTCTTTTGTTTCTTTCAGGTCTTGTAGTCGGCATACTAGCTGGATTGTGTCTTCTGCTTGCCCCATCCATGATCTTCCTCGTCCTAGGCGGCTGCCTTTTGGTTCTTTGACTGCGTCATGCAGTGGGTTTTGAGGGTTTTCTAATGCTTTGAAGTAGGTCTTGACCTGTTCTAACTTGTTTCTGGTCTGCACTGAAGGAAGGTCAAGCAGGTATCGCATGGTTTCTGTGGGCGTGTCTTTTGTTGTTCCAAGGATCACCCTCATAGCTTCATTTTGGACTCTTTCTAATTTTAGGAGGTTGCTTTGAGACGGTGTTGTTAGCCCAAGTCCGTAGTCGATCACACTGAGGACGAGTGATTGGTATAGCAGGAAGAGGTGGCGTTGTTCAATTCCTTTGGTTGCCATTGCTTTTAAGACTGAAAGGCCCTTTTTGCATTTGAGAACAGTATTTTGCGTATGTTTT
Source organism: Babylonia areolata (assembly GCF_041734735.1). Taxonomy (NCBI): domain Eukaryota; kingdom Metazoa; phylum Mollusca; class Gastropoda; order Neogastropoda; family Buccinidae; genus Babylonia; species Babylonia areolata. The sequence goes on from NC_134899.1 coordinate 369,284, forward strand.
CTGAAGGTCAGCATCCTGTCGAAGTGTATTCCTAGGTAGCGTAGGCATTCAGTTTTCTCGATCTGAATCCCATCGAGTGACACAGAAGGTGGTGATTTGCTCGCGGTTCTGTTGTTGAGGGTGCACAGCAACGTTTGGGCTTTCGCTGGATTGATGGAAGATCCTGTGTCTTTGCACCATTGAGCAATATTGTTTAGTTGTTTCTGGACAGCTTTAGTTCTTTCCTGAGCATCTTTCGAAGTTTTGAAGACCAGGCCATCATCCGCAAGAGTAAGCACCCGAGCTATTCCATTGTTGTTTAAGTCTGCAAGGCCCTTCGTGTAGACATTGTAGAGGACAGGAGAAAGCGGAGACCCTTGTGGCAGTCCCATGGATAGTTTAGAAGGTGCAGACATCCAATCTCCGAGGCGTAGGACGACGGTTCTTTCCTGAAGCGCTGCTGCTATCCATCTTGTCAGTGTCAAACTTACTCCATACCTTAGTAGCAGCTCCATGAGGTGCGCAAACTGGACCTTATTGTAGGCATCTTCAAGATCGATTGCTACTGCTAGTGTTTCTTCTTTTCTTTGAAATCCTTCATACACCTCATATGCAAAAGCAGCTGCGTTTTCCCATGTGGACTTGCCTGTTCTGTAACCACCTTGATTTGAAGGGAGAATGTGCCTGTGTTCAAGATCCCTTGCAAGTTTCCTGGCTATCATGCGTTCCATGAGCTTTCCGGCAATGTTTTGCATGGTTAGGATCCGGTAGCCGCTTACCTGATGATGGTCCTTTCCTGGTTTTGGTATGGGTTTTAAGAAGCTGTGTGTCCAGTCCTCCGGCACATGTCCATTGTGGAAACTGTTTTGATATAGATTGAAAAGGTTGCTTCTGTCTTCTTCCGATAGTTCCTTGATGTCCGAGTAGCGAACTTTGTCTGGGCCAGGAGCTGATTCTTTCTTGCATTTAGCTATTGCTTCGTTTAGATCATCTGTTGTCAAGTCATCATCAGGTCCAGTCTGCATAAGGGTTTGGTTTAACTCCTCAACATATTTCTTTTTCTCATCTAAGTTTCTTTGATCGCTCTGTTGTATGAAACGTTTGAGCAGGGCGGATCCTTTTTCTTCGTTTGTCTTAAGCTTGGTTCCGTCAGTGTCTACCATGTCTGGGGTTGTTGTTGTGCACGTTTTCCCTTCCATGCGACGATAAAATTGCCAGAACTCTGTCAATGTTGAGTCATAACTGAGTGCCTCGCAAAACTGTTTCCACTTGTCATTTTTGGCCTCTTGAGCAATGATTTCAAACTGTTTAGTTTTTTCTTTCATTTTTGTTTCAATATCTTTGTCTGGAGATGGTTTTGTTCTTTCTTTTTGCCAAAGTTTGACAGCCGCATGTTTTTCTATCCAGGCTCTCTCTGTGTCGGTATTCCACCATGGGGGCTGAATCGTTTGCATCCTGTTCAGTGCCGTTCTTTTGTTTCTTCTGCGTCTTAATTTTTCGATGACGATTGTCTCTTTGGTTTCATACTGAAATGGATCACGCGGTTTCATGCAGCGTTTATCTGACAGTTTCTGTAGACTGAAAACTACCAGGAGGTGGTCACTGCCTTGGTGTGGAAGCGTCTCTGTATTCATTTCTGCTCTGAATTTTGGAGATGTTAGAGCGATGTCAATCACACTGTCACTGTCCCCTTGTCTTGTTCCAAGGCGAGTTGGGGATGTGGTTGTTAATGGGCTGAGAAGATTTTCCCCTATCATTCCTTCAAGTGCGAGTCCTTGTGGGTTGGTGTTCCGCTGGTCCCATAGCTTCGATCTTGCATTGAGGTCTCCACAGATAATGACTGAGTCTCCAAGTTCGTTCTCTATTTCCTCTAAAAAGGCCCAATCCTCTTTTGTTGTGCAGGTTCCTGGGTGAACATAGGCATTGATGAGCACGATGCTTTTGTGAATTCCGTCAGGTTTTTCGAGGCGCACCCCCACTAGTTCACATGAGTTGCTACACCATTTCTCTAGATTTATGGTGGAAACTTTGCTTTTTAGGTTTTTGTTCAGTATGATTGCTACTCCTCTTCCTTCATTCCTTTGAAAGACTGTGAAATTCTCAAAATGTATATGTCTGTCTGCACTTGTCCTGGTCTCTTGGAGACATAAAATGTCAAAATCATATGCCAATTTCTCAATTGTTGAGATTCTCATTCTCGCACTGGAACAATTCCAACTGCCGATTCAAAAGAATTTCTTTGACAGCCGCTCTGCTTTTGTCCTTCTGCTACCTAAGCACAATCTTTTCCCACCTCTTTTGCCACGCCTGTTTTGGGGTTTTGGGGATCTGAATTTATGTCTCGTGCTATGCAGCTGATCCCCGAGGTGCACGCGAGACAGGGTTTTGTTGGTATCCATAGAAGGGTGTTCTATGTGGTGAGGGAAAAAATTCGGTCGCCCTGACAGAGCCTCTTATCAGGGAAGGGCAATGGATGTCCATCTGTGTGGAGTCCGTCAGCCTGGTGTCGCCCTAAGGCCAGACTGCATACAGTTAGTGACTGTTTAACCCAACAGCCATTCATCCCATTGGTACTGTATGAAAGCCGTGGGATTGGGGATTTTGTCAGGTTGTCTCCTCTTAGCCAGTGGAAGGGTGCATCCTGCTTCAGTGAAGCAATGGAAACACTGTTGTCGAACTTTTCTGAACTTTATGATGAATGTAAACCACATGTGCCTGGCAAGCATAGAACACTTGTTAATTTCGTTTCTGCAGAAGTATGAGTACATAGAAGAATGCCGTGACTTTGAATCAGCTATTCAGACTCTGCAAGAGCTCTAAGTGAAGACTCCCAATGAAATTTTTGCTCTTCATATTCTAGCAACACGCAAACAGCATGCCAGTGAGTCTTTAGACGAATTCTTGCAAGACCTGAAGAAACTTAATAAATAATGATAATAATAATACTAATAATGGTATTTATATAGCGCTGAATCTTGTGCAGAGACAAATCAAAGCGCTTTCGCACCAGTCCTTCACACGCATGCATAACTCTAAAACTGGAGAAACTGAAGACAAGGGAGAGGCAGGGAAGGGAGGCTATTTTGGGAAGAGGTGGGTTTTAAGGCCAGACTTGAAAGAGCTGAGTGTGGAGACTCGACGAAGCGAAAGAGGAAGTTCAGTCCAATTGCAAGGTCCAGAGACAGAGAAAGAACAGCGGCCAACAGTTGAGTGTTTGAATCTGGGAATGCGTAAACAGAGTGGATTCGAAGCCGATCGTAGTGAGCGAGATGGTGTGTAGAGGTGAAGGCAGCCAGAGATAGGAAGGGGCAGATTTTGTGAATACATTTATAACATAGAGTGCTGATCTTGTACTTTATTCTGTGTGAGACAGGGAGCCAGTGGAGATGTTGCAAAAAAGGAGTAATGTGCTCAGATCTTTTCTTTCTGAGGACGAGTCGGGCAGCAGTGTTTTGTATGCGCTGAAGGGACTGAATGGATGAAGCAGGCAAACCAGGCAATAAAGAGTTACAGTGGTCAAGGCGAGAGAGAATGAGAGAAACGACAAGTCTAGATGTTGCGTCAGTGGACAGATATTTCCGGATGGAACTGATGCACCGCAATTGACAGTAGAAAATTAGCAAGGACAGTAATTTCAAGTCAGTCTCAGCTGAACAGTATTGTAAACAGATGATTCACGATGCACTGTTCAATGGTCTGACATCTCCAGTCATCAGACAGCGTTTGTTGGAGAACAAATCTCCTTGATCTGAAAGCTGCCTTTGATCAAGCCAGTGTACTGGATCAGGTCCAGCGGAATTCTGATGTTTACTCATCACAAAGTCCAGTGTCTCCTTCACAACTCATTTCAGTGCTGAGGCCTCTTCTCCTGATACAATTCTCATTGGAGAATATGCACATGGTAGTATAAAGCAAGACAGTTTGTAAGCACATTCTGCTGCAACATCCAGGAATGGAAATCGGCAATGTTTCTTTTGTGGTGCAAATTTTCATAACAGGAAAAATTGTCCTGCTCGTCATTCAACATGCGATTATTGTGGAAAGAATGGACATTTTGTAAAAGTCTGTCAGTCTAAAAACTTCTGCTGCTGTACATTTTTCTGCACTGTGTTCTGTTCATTGTCATCCTCCTGTTGGACTGACTGGTGCGACTACTTTAGCAAAAATAGGTAATCAGTCTTTGATGGTCCTCATTGATACAGGTAGTTCTGACAGCTTCATCAGTGAGACAGCTGCTTCTCCTCTTCACTTGAAGATGATTCCAGTAACAAAGAGCATTTCAGTGGCACAGTTTACATTGAAGACTGATATCTCCGGACTTGTTGTGGACCTTGAATTGCAAAATCATACTTACCACGACACGGGTTTGTATGTTTTGAGAAATCTTTGCACAGGTGTCATTCTTGGACAGGATTTCCAGGCACAACACAACAGTCTGATCAGTGAGTATGGTGGCTCAAAGTCTTATCGGAAGATTAACAGGCAAGATGCTACATGTGCACTCTCAGCAACATCAGTTGAAGAACCATCACTCTTCAACAATATAAAACCAAACTGCAAGCCTGTTGCATCGAAATCCCGACATTTCAGCAAAGATGATCAGTCTTTTATTTCCTCTGGTCAGACGACTCCTGGATGAAGGCATTATAGGGCCAAGTACTTCTCCATGGTAAGCACAGGTTGTCTCCAAAGATGAACTCAATCGCGACAAGAAAAGAATGTGTATAGACTATTCTCAGACGATCAACCTGTTCACGGAGTTTCATGCATATCCACTTCCTCGGATTGATAATTTAGTGAATGACCTGGCTCAATACACGGTCTTTTCTAGCTTTGATCTGAAAAGTGCTTATCATCAAATTAAAATAAAAGAATCAGACAAAAGGTACACTGCTTTTAAAGCCAATGGCAAGCTCTACCAGTTCTGTAGAATACCATTTGGTGTGACAAATGATGTAGCAGCTTTTCAGAGGGCGATGGACAAACTCGTGGAAGAGGACGGACTAACAGATATATTTCCATACATTGATAACATTACAGTTGCTCAAGAGGAGCATGACAGAAATGTGTCAAAGTTCCTGGAAGTCGTCACAAGGTAAAGACTCACATTGAATGAGGAAAAGTCCATCCTGTCTTCGTCTTCCATCAACATTCTTGGCTATCTTGTTGGCAGTGGCACCATACAGCCAGATCCTGAACGACATCTTCAAGAACTGTCCCCACCAACTTGTTTGAAGTCTCATCGCAGAGTGCTTGGAATGTTTGCATACTATGCAAAATGGGTTCCATATTTTTCAGACAAAATACAGCCTTCACAGAATGTTGAATCATTCCCTGTGACAGCTGAAGCTTGAGACTTTGATTCTTTGAAGAACTGTTGAAGGCCATGATCTGCTCCTTCTACGAGAACAAACCTTTAATTGTTGAGTGTGATGCGTCAGATACCGCCATTTCAGCAACTCTCAGTCAAGATGGTAGACCTGTTGCCTTCATGTCACGTACCTTGCAAATCGGAGAACGCCATTATCCTGCCGTTGAAAAAGAAGCAACTGCTGTCATTGAAGCACTGAGGAAATTGTACCATCTCCTTTCTCGTCAACACTTTAAACTCATCACTTACCAGCGTTCTGTTGCTTTCATGTATGACAATCGTAGGCGTACAAAAATAAAGAATCAGAAAATTCAAGAATGGCGACTGAAGTTAGCTGCCTACGGCTGCACGATTCCGTATCGTCCAGTGTCAGGAAGTGTGGAAGCGCTGAGGTATTCTTTTGAGACAGTGATTTATTGGTCAGTAGCACATGTGTACCACTCTGGGTAGTTTGGTGAGACAGCGATTTAGCCTTGGTCTTGATTGGCTGCGCGTTTTGTAAAAACAGTTCAGGAATGAACTTTTATTTTGAAATGGAAAATTGTGACCTAGTTTCAGTGTCATTCCTTTCTGAGCTGCAGACCCATGCAGCTGGGGGCTGCCTCTTGCTGCCTCTTGTTGGCTCTGCTGCCTCTTGTTGCCTCTTGCTGCCTCTTATTGGCTCTGCTGCCTCTTCTTTCCTCTTGCTGCCTCTTGTTGGCTCTGTTGCCTCTTGTGGCCTTCTGATGCCTCTTGTTGGCTCTGCTGCCTCTTGTTGCCTCTTGCTGCCTCTTGTTGGCTCTGATGCCTCTTGTTGGCTCTGCTGCCTCTTGTGGCCTCTTGCTGCCTCTTGTTGGCTCTGATGCCTCTTGTTGGCTCTGCTGCCTCTTGTTGCCTCTTGCTGCCTCTTGTTGGCTCTGCTGCCTCTTGTGGCCTCTTGCTGCCTCTTGTTGGCTCTGTTGCCTCTTGTTGGCTCTGTTGCCTCTTGTGGCCTCTTGCTGCCTCTTGTTGGCTCTGATGCCTCTTGTTGGCTCTGTTGCCTCTTGTGGCCTCTTGCTGCCTCTTGTTGCCTCTTGCTGCCTCTTGTTGGCTCTGCTGCCTCTTGTGGCCTCTTGCTGCCTCTTGTTGGCTCTGCTGCCTCTTGTTGCCTCTTGCTGCCTCTTGTTGGCTCTGATGCCTCTTGTTGGCTCTGTTGCCTCTTGTGGCCTCTTGCTGCCTCTTGTGGCCTCTTGCTGCCTCTTGTGGCCTCTTGCTGCCTCTTGTTGGCTCTGCTGCCTCTTGTTGCCTCTTGCTGCCTCTTGTTGGCTCTGATGCCTCTTGTTGGCTCTGTTGCCTCTTGTGGCCTCTTGCTGCCTCTTGTTGGCTCTGCTGCCTCTTGTTGCCTCTTGCTGCCTCTTGTTGCCTCTTGCTGCCTCTTGTTGGCTCTGCTGCCTCTTGTTGCCTCTTGCTGCCTCTTGTGGCCTCTTGCTGCCTCTTGTTGGCTCTGATGCCTCTTGTTGGCTCTGCTGCCTCTTGTGGCCTCTTGCTGCCTCTTGTTGGCTCTGATGCCTCTTGTTGGCTCTGCTGCCTCTTGTTGCCTCTTGCTGCCTCTTGTTGGCTCTGATGCCTCTTGTTGGCTCTGCTGCCTCTTGTTGCCTCTTGTTGGCATCCTGTTGGTCCGGGTACCAGTGATGTGGCCTTGTAAGTAAACATACCTATTTTCTGCAAACGATCCTCGCGGGATAGATAACTAAAAACTGAAATTGTTTTATTTATTCGAATTATTTACTTTTTCATTTATGATTGTTTATCGCGAATCAAATATTCAAAGCCTTACTATTTTCACGGATCGTTTGTAGCCACAGTGTGTTGAAAGAAACCGGAATCCAAGTGAGTACAGATTTGTATATTTTTGTATTGTGCCAAGATTTCCATTCGTGGAATCTTCTTTGAGAGTACTCTCTTGATATTTTGGATAGGAAGTTTATGGCAGGGTGCTGAGTGTTTCAGGTGGAACCTCAGCGCTTCCTACCTGCCCTGGGTCCGTAGGAGGTCCTTGGAGCTGAGAGCTCATTTACTGAGGCTGGAGGGGTCCAGTCGGGAATCTTGCCACTTGTTGTGGCCAAAAGGAAGTGGGGTCAGGAGGTTGGAAAGCAAAGCCACTTAGAGTGACGGCCAAAAGAGGAATAGAGATTGATTGGTTCATTGCCAATTTTTATTTATTAGAGTATTTCTTTCAAGATTAACTTTTCTGAAAGAATGTGTGTGCATGGAATGAGTTGAAATATTTAGATACATTGTTTGAATTATAAAGAGGGAACGTTATACCTAGTTTTGTCTGTCTATTGGTGCACGTTCTGAGTGAATATAGTGATACGTGACCGTGGAGTGACATCCAGGCTCAAACAACGTGGCCTCGGACACGCTGTCCAGAGACTTCCATCCCTCACCCTGCTTTCTTCATGAGGGTCATTGCCAGACTCTCACCTCTCACCGTGCTCTCTTCATGAGGATCATTGCCAGACTCTCTCCTCTCACCCTGCTCTCTTCATGAGGGTCATTGTCAGACTCAAACCTCTCACCCTGTTCTTTTTCATGAGGGTCATTGCCAGAGTCTCTCCTCCCACTGTGTTCTTTTCATGAGGGTCATTGCCATACTCTCTCCTCTCACCCTGTTCTTTTCATGAGGGTCATTGTCAGACTCTCTCCTCTCACCCTGTTCTTTTCATGAGGGTCATTGCCAGACTCTCCTCTCACCCTGCTCTTTATGAGGGTCATTGTCAGACTCTCTCCTCTCACCCTGTTCTTTTCATGAGGGTCATTGCCAGACTCTCTCCTCTCACCCTGTTCTTTTCATGAGGGTCATTGTCAGACTCTCTCCTCTCACCCTGCTCTTTATGAGGGTCATTGTCAGACTCTCCTCTCACCCTGCTCTTTATGAGGGTCATTGTCAGACTCTCTCCTCTCACCCTGTTCTTTTCATGAGGGTCATTGCCAGACTCTCTCCTCTCACCCTGCTCTTTATGAGGGTCATTGTCAGACTCTCCTCTCACCCTGCTCTTTATGAGGGTCATTGTCAGACTCTCCTCTCACCCTGCTCTTTATGAGGGTCATTGTCAGACTCTCCTCTCACCCTGTTCTTTTCATGAGGGTCATTGCCAGACTCTCTCCTCTCACCCTGTTCTTTTCATGAGGGTCATTGCCAGACTCTCTCCTCTCACCCTGCTTTCATGAGGCTCATTGCCAGACCTTGGTCAGCACCTGTTTGTTTCACTTTCTTAAGGAGGCGTCACTGCGGATAAATCCATATGCGCTTTATCACATCTGCTAGGCAGATGCCTGACCAGCAGCATAACCTAACGCGCTTAGTCAGGGCTTGAGTGCATGCGTACATAATTTTTTGTACCAATCAGAGTGGATTTCTTCTACAGAATTTGCCAGAGGACCACATTCTCGTTCCAGTGGGTTATTTTTCAATGCGCCAAGTGTGTGCTGCACACGGGACCTCGGTTTATCATCTCATCCGTATAAGAATACGCTCAGTTTGATTTTCCAGTCAAACTTGGGAGAAAAGACGAGAGCAGGATTTCAACCCAGACTCCACTGTCCTTCCAGCGCCTGTCAACCCTCACCAAGCCAGCACCATCTCTCACACTCACCCCTCTTTCTCTTTCAGAAGGTCATTAGCTGACCTCGGCCAGTGCCTGTCAACCCTCACCAAGCCAGAACCATCTCTCCATCAACTGTCGAACACAAGGTGGCTGACACAATGGCCATCTTCTCTTGGTCGTCATCTTGCCGTGGATACCGGTTCTTGATTCTCACTTGTCTTTCATTGGTTGTGCTGGTGTTGGGGGACGACCGGATATCCGGTGTGTGTGCTCGGAACACTGATGACGTCACCACGGCGGGGGTCAGTGAGAAAGTATCCGGTAAGGAACGGTGAGTGGCAGTGTTCTTGTTGGTGTCCGTGTCTGTTTGCATCTGTGGGGGTGGATGGGTGTGTTTGGGTCTGTGTGTGTCTTTGTTTCTGTGTGCCTCTGTTTATCTGTCAATGAGATTTTCAGTCACACGCGGTGTGCGACTGTGTGTGCTTGTTCATGTGCCGCAGCTTCTGTTTGTCAATATCAGTATGTCTGTCTGTCTATATAGATATCTGTCTTTATAGATATGTCTCTGTATGTCTATATAGATATCTCTCTGTCTCTGTTTCTCTATATCTCCCTGTGTCTGTCTGTCTGTATCTGTCTCTGTTTACTTTTTTTGACTCGCTTGTGTAAACAAATTGAGTCTATGTTTTAACCCGGTGTTCGGTTGTCTGTGTGTGTGTGTGTGTGTCCGTGGTAAACTTTAACATTGCCATTTTCTCTGCAAATATTTTGTCAGTTGACATCAAGTTTGGCATAAAAATAGGAAAAATTCAGTTCTTTCCAGTCATCTTGTTTAAAACAATATTGCACCTCTGGGATGGGCACAAAAATTTTTTAAAAAGAGGCCAAAATATATGCAAACTGAATTTACTGTTAAATATATATATATATATATATATATATATATATATTATTCTCTAAACGTGGCACTTTGATCTGGTATTCTGACACAACAAGAGCAGTCATTTTTATCATTTTTTGTTCAAACAGGAACTTCTTTTGCTAAGCATGGAAGTTATATTTATTTTGCAAGTCTTTGGTGCAGATAGTAAAAACAGGGAAATTAATCTGTAATGCAAGGGGGGTTAATTTGCTTTAAACTGATCTTTCTCATCTTAAACATTACATTTTGAAATTATGCTCAATACATAAAAAGCTTGTGTGTTTCACTCTGTGTACAGGGCTTTCACTATGTTCATTTGCCCAAGTGGTCTTTTTCGGAAAATACTAAAAATCAATACTACGAGTGCACTTTATAGATCTATTGGCCGAGCCCTGAAGGTCATGGGCAAAAATCAATTGCGTACACATATTTATACACATTCAAAGCGCGTGCTCATATTCCTCGCGCTGCGAAGGGCGACCTTTTGTTTCAAGTTGATGACCTGCCCGTTCAATCCTATATTCAATCGACAATACACGATAACATGTGATGGAAAGTTGGAGGAGACCGTTAAATGTTCAGAGAAAGATTTGTGAACGCCTCATCACTTACTGGATTATGCCCCAAACTGCCATAAAAATATCAACAAAATCAATCGGAATCACCACTATTCTTTGTCAGTTAAAAATAAAAAACCATGAGAGTTAATACCCTTGATGAAACGTGAAAATTTCCATTCTTGACTTTTCTCAAAATTAAGTCCTTTTCAATTCATAGGACGTTTAGAAGTACTCGTACTTGGCTCTACATGTTATTAGTTTAACAAAATACTCAATTTTCATATCAACTTTAAAACTATAAAATTAGATGGTAAAATGGGGCGTCATTTACCCTGGGACTGATGTGTGTCAAGCTTGTAGCAGACGATGCTTGTTACACACTGTGTTTGACAACACATGAAGGCAGTAGAGAAGGGAAAGAAGAAGAAGAACGGCAGAGACAGCAACCACTGAAGTCAGGCATCCACCCTCAAAACGGACCAGTCTGACAACTCCCAACTGGCTCAGTTTCTGAATCAGCAGACTACCCCTGCACTAAGAAAAATACACAAGGCTAGACAACACAGTGTCACACTCCTTTGAAACGAAGCCATCCTAAACAACAGATCCTGTCAACTTGATATCATCTTTATAATCAAGATCAGAACATGTGTGGGTTGAATCAATATTCATATCATACAATTTAATATAGATCTGAATACTATGACATGTCTTGTGAATTTGAACTTTGGTATTGAATTTCTTCAGACTCCTCACACACACACACACACGCACACACACACACACACACACACACACAGAGAGAGAGAGAGAGAGAGAGAGAGAGAGAGAGAGAGAATCTATAGTGACATAACAGTAATACAATTTGTTATATTATGATGTTTGTGTACACATGTTTTGGCACAAAATAGTTTCAAATGTGGAATGTATTTACTAAATTAGATGTGTACGGCAGAGAGAGGGAGAGAGATAACTAGAGAAAATTCTTTATTCATGAGGATAATAGATACATGATAAATAAAAGTTGTTTGTTGTGTTGATGTGTGTGTGTGTGTGTGTGTGTGTGTGTGTGTGTGTGTGTGTTTTAGGCTCTGTAACAATGATATGGTATGACTGATAGCAGTCTACATAAATGATTTTCGACTGCTGGGAAACAGACCTTGGCTTAACTCATTCCAGGGGTTTGAACCATTGGCAGTAATATCAATTGCCTTGAAAATGTTCAGAATTCTGTAGGATACTTTGGTTTAGTACGTGCAAGTGTGGGGTGGGAGAGAAGTGAGATTTGTTCCAGTATAGTGACATTACTGTAATACAATTTATAATATTATGTAGTTTGTGTACACGCTTATGTTTTGAGCACAAAATAGATTCAAATGTGGAATGTGTTACTAAATTAGATGTGTATGAGAAAGACAGAGATTATAAGATAAAATTCTTTATTCATGAGAATAATAAATATATGATAAATGAAAGTTTGTGTTCATATATATATGTGTGTGTGTGTGTGTGTTAGGCTCTGTAACAATGATATAGTATGACTGATAGCAGTCTCCATAACTGATTTTAGACTGCTGGGAAACAGACCTTGGCCTGACTAATCCACTCCATAGGTTTGAACCATTGGCAATTATAGTAATTGCCTTGGAAATGTTCAGTATTGTGCCAACTACTTTGCTGTAGTAGGTGCTAGTGTGGGGTGGGAGAGAAGTGGGATTTGTTCCAGTATAGTGACATTACTGTAATACAATTTGTAATATTATGTAGTTTGTGTACACATGTTTTGAGCACAAAATAGATTCAAATGTGGAATTATTTACTGAATTAGAGGTGCATGAGAGAGAGAGAGAGAGAGATTACAAGAAAAAAATCTTTATACATGAGGATACATAGATATTTATTAAATGAAAGAAGTGTTTGTTATATTCACATGTGTGTATCTGTGAGTGTCTATGTGTGCGTGTGTGTCAGGTTCTGTGACAATAATAATTTATAGTATGACTGATAGCAGTTTACATAACTTATTTCAGGCTGCTGGGAAACATTCCATGGCCTGACTGATCCATTCCGGGTGGGGGTTGAACCATCTTGTGTATGGAATGTAACTGAACTTTATTTCTTATATGAACTTGGATCCTTTTTGACTAAACAAAAAGCAAATTTAAGTTTGAACAATCATTTGAAACAAATAGGTATGCACATTGTTAATATCTATATTTATTTTTTCACACTGTATTACACTTTTTCTCAACAATTATAAACTTATAATTCAGTAATTAACAGGGTTTTTTTTTCATACATAGTAAAAAGCTCACTGTTCAGTTACATCTTATGTATTTATATAAATACATGTATACAGTGCAACTGAACTATATTTATCATTTGAATTTTGACTTTCATATATATATATATATATATGTGTGTGTGTGTGTGTGTGTGTGTGTGTTGGGTCTTACTGAATCAGGGTTATCACCAAAATCTGTGATATGATGAGAATGTTGTGAATGTCATTTTTTCTAATACTAATTTTAATCATAAAGCAGACAGACACATTGTTAATAGCCATATTGAGTTTTTTCACACTGTATTAATTCTTTTCTCTATGATTAAGCTTATAATGCATTACATAATAGTTTAACAAAAAGTTCAGTTACATCTTATATATTTATACAAGTTACATTAACTTAATAACCTATCTTGTGTGTGTGTCTGTGTGTGTATATTGGTACACTTAGGTGCATTTCCTTTTTCATTTAAACAAAAGCAAGTGCGATTTAGAAATGATTTTTTTTTCCTTTGTGACTTTAATTTTGAAAAAAATAAGTGAAACAAGAGAGGCAATGCCTTCAAGACTCACTTGTGATACACTTTATAATAAAATTAAAAAATAAATAAATAAAAAATCTAATCGTTAAAATGTGTTCTGTATTTATTATAAAGCTTCAGGTTAAAAAAAAAAAAGCCCCAACCAGATTCGAACCCCACGTGTTCGGGTGAGAAGAAACTGTCTTACCCATTACACTATCGTGGCTCGTTAACTCACGTTCTAAAATTTAATATTTGAACATACTTTTTTAAAAGGGCGATAAATCAATTGCCGTATTTGCAGTGAAAACGCTGTTTAAATCATACTATTCTGGTGTATCTTGGGCATTAAAAAAATCTTTAAGGGCAATAAAAACAAGAGAAGCAAGGCCTTCAAGACTCACTTGTGATGCACTTTAAAAAAATCCAATCGTTAAAATGTGTTCTGTATTTATTATAAAGCTTCGCGTTTAAAAAAAAAAAGGGGGGCAATAAATCAATTGCGTTATTCGGTATTCGCAGTGAGAACGTTGTTTAAATCATATTATTCTGGTGTATCTTGTGCTATCAAAAAATCTTTAAGGGCAATAAAAAAATCTTTTTTAATGGCTATCACTGCAATCACACTGCAACATTTAGCCGTTTTCACTAGATATAGATAGATGTACAAGTTTAGTTACACCCGCCGGGAATGTAGTACGACATGGTCGATTCAGTTTCTCTTTTATGTTCATTCTGGTTTTATAGTTTTAAAGTTGATATGAAAATTTAGTATTTTGTTAAACTAATAACATGTAGAGCCAAGTACAAGTACTTCTAAACGTCGTAAGAAGTGAAAAGGGCTTCATTTTGAGAAAAGTCAAGACCGGAAATTTTTTCGTTTCATCGTGATCAGTTCAAGGGTATTAACTCGCATGGTTTACAATTTTTAACTGTGAATTCCGACTGATTCTGTGGATATTTTTATGGCAGTTTGGGGCATAATCCAGTAAGTGATGAGGCGTTCACAAATCTTTCTCTGAATAAATATTTAATAGTCTCCTTCTCCAACTTTCCATCACATGTTATCGTGTATTGTCCATTGAATATAGGATTGAACGGGCAGGTCAACAACTTGAAACAAAATGGGGTCGTTCGCGTTCGCGAAGAATATGAGCACGCACTTTGAATGTGTATAAATATGTGTACGCAGTTGATTTTTGCCCATGACCTTCAGGGCTCAGCCAACAGATCTGTAAAATCCACTCGTCGTATTGATTTTAATATTTTCTGAAAAAGACCACTTGGGCGAATGAACATTGTGAAAGCCCTGTACACAGAGTAAAACACACAAGCTTTTTATGTATTGAGTATAATTTCAAAATGTAATGTTAGATGAGAAAGATCAGTTTAAAGTAAATTAAGTCCCATAGCATTAATTACAGAGTAATTTCCCTTTTTTACTATCTGCACCAAAACGTTTGCAAAATAAATATAACTTCCATGCTCAGCAAAAGAAGTTCCTGTTTGAACAAAAAATGATAATAATGACTGCTCTTTTTGTTTTGTCAGAATATCAGATCAAAGTGCCAAGTTTAGAGAGAGAAAAAAACAACAACAGTAAATGCAGTTTGCATATAATTAGGCGTCATTTTAAATATTTTTGTGCCCATCCCAGAGGTGCAATATTGTTTTAAACAAGATGACTGGAAAGAAGTGATTTTTTCCTATTTTTATGCCTAATTTGGTGTCAACTGACAAAGTATTTGCAGAGAAAATGTCAATGTTAAAGTTTACCACGGACACACACACACACACGGACAACCGAACACAGGGTTAGAACATAGACTCACTTTGTTTACACAAGTGAGTCAAAAAACCAATGTGAAATCCAACACAACTTTATGTGGTCTATATTTCTATGTTGGGAGGTACACATGACTTTTGTTTTGCAATTGTTTTTGTGTGTGTTTTGATTCAATTGTTTAGTAAGTGCATGTCACAAGTGGACATTGACTGGAAGTAGATGCTAACTTAACATTAATGAATTAATATAATTTTATTTTATTTGATCTCTTTCTGTGTGTCTATATCTCTCTGTCTCTGTCAGTCTATATATCTCTCTCTGTCAGTTTGTCTATATCTACCTGTCTCTGTCTGTCTGTATCTCTGTCTATGTCTCTGTCTCTGTCTGTAGGTCTGTACCAACGTCCTCCTTCCATGTCACCTCTATGTAGGTCTGTACCAACGTCCGCCTTCCATGTCAGCTCTATATCTGTCTGTGTGCCTGCACAAACGTCCGCCTTCCATGTTTCAGTTTCAGTTTCAGTAGCTCAAGGAGGCGTCACTGCGTTCGGACAAATCCATATACGCTACACCACATCTGCCAAGCAGATGCCTGACCAGCAGCGTAACCCAACGCGCTTAGTCACGCCTTCCATGTGAACTCTATGTCTGTCTGTACCAACGTCAACCTTCCATGTCAGCTCTATGTCTGCTTGTCTGTCTGTCTGTACCAACGTCAACCTTCCATGTCAGCTCTATGTCTGCCTGTCTGTCTGTCTGTCTGTACCAACGTCAACCTTCCATGTCAGCTCTATGTCTGCTTGTCTGTCTGTCTGTACCAACGTCAACCTTCCATGGCAGCTCTGTGTCTGTCTTTCTGTACCAACGTCAGCCTTCCATGGCAGCTCTCTGTCTGTCTTTCTGTACCAACGTCAACCTTCCATGGCAGCTCTCTGTCTGTCTTTCTGTACCAACGTCAGTCTTCCATGGCAGCTCTCTGTCTGTCTTTCTGTACCAACGTCAGTCTTCCATGGCAGCTCTCTGTCTGTCTTTCTGTACCAACGTCAACCTTCCATGGCAGCTCTATGTCTGTCTGTCTGTCTTTCTGTACCAACGTCAACCTTCCATGGCAGCTCTATGTCTGCCTGTCTGTCTTTCTGTACCAGCGTCAGTCTTCCATGGCAGCTCTATGTCTGCCTGTCTGTCTTTCTGTACCAGCGTCAACCTTCCATGTCAGCTCTGTGTCTGTCTGTCTGTCTTTCTGTACCAGCGTCAACCTTCCATGTCAGCTCTATGTCTGTCTGTCTGTCTTTCTGTACCAACGGCAACCTTCCATGGCAGCTCTATGTCTGTCTGTCTGTCTGTCTTTCTGTACCAACGTCAACCTTCCATGGCAGCTCTATGTCTGTCTTTCTGTACCAACGGCAACCTTCCAGGGCAGCTCTATGTCTGTCTTTCTGTACCAACGTCAACCTTCCAGGGCAGCTCTATGTCTGTCTGTCTGTCTGTCTTTCTGTACCAACGTCAACCTTCCAGGGCAGCTCTATGTCTGTCTTTCTGTACCAACGTCAACCTTCCATGGCAGCTCTATGTCTGTCTGTCTGTCTGTCTGTCTGTCTTTCTGTACCAACGTCAACCTTCCATGGCAGCTCTATGTCTGTCTTTCTGTACCAACGGCAACCTTCCAGGGCAGCTCTATGTCTGTCTTTCTGTACCAACGTCAACCTTCCAGGGCAGCTCTATGTCTGTCTTTCTGTACCAACGGCAACCTTCCATGGCAGCTCTATGTCTGTCTGTCTGTCTTTCTGTACCAACGTCAACCTTCCATGGCAGCTCTATGTCTTCCTGTCTGTATCTACGTGCGCCTTCCATGTCAGCTCCATGTCTGTCTTTCTGTACCAACGTCAACCTTCCATGTCAGCTCCATGTCTGTCTTTCTGTACCAACGTCAACCTTCCATGGCAGCTCTATGTCTATCTGTACCACCGTCAACCTTCCATGGCAGCTCTGTCTGTCTTTCTGTACCAACGTCAACCTTCCATGGCAGCTCTATGTCTGTCTTTCTGTACCAACGTCAACCTTCCATGGCAGCTCTATGTCTGTCTTTCTGTACCAACGTCAACCTTCCATGTCAGCTCCATGTCTGTCTTTCTGTACCAACGTCAACCTTCCATGGCAGCTCTATGTCTATCTGTACCACCGTCAACCTTCCATGGCAGCTCTGTCTGTCTTTCTGTACCAACGTCAACCTTCCATGGCAGCTCTATGTCTGTCTTTCTGTATCTACGTGCGCCTTCCATGTCAACTCCATGTCTGTTTGTCTGTACCAGCGTCAGTCTTCCATGTCAGCTCTATGTCTGTTTGTCTGTACCAGCGTCAGTCTTCCATGTCAGCTCTATGTCTGCATGTTTCTCGGACTGGTTCTGTGTGTACAGTCCGCTGTACCTGACTGCCCCCCACCCCCAACCTCTCCCATTCCCCTCATTCGCTTCACCTGCCTCACACACAGACAAAAGCAAGTTCCAGACCTGAACATTTTCAAGGTTTTAAGTTGGTAAAATGTTAACCACATTTAATGCGCGCGCGCGCGCGCACACACACACACACACACACACACACACACACACAGACGCACGCACGCGCGCGCGCGCGTACTCTCTCTCTCCCTCTCTCTTACTACACTACATAATTTCAGTCCAGGGGACAGAACAGGTGGCAGCAATTGAGGACAGTTATAATCATTAAAGAGAGAGGACCCCGGCATGCGTGTTGACATGTCAGATGACACGTGATCACTGTCACTGTGGGAAGGGGAGGGAGAGACGGAGAGACAATCACAGAGAGAGGCAGAGAGACAGACAGGGAGAGAGAGAAGTAACATCGGTGTCATGAGATGGAGTGGAGCTACAAAAACTAAAGGGCCTGGCACCAATTGAAAAAGGTTAATGAATGGGTAAATGAATAGATAGGTAAATAAACAAAAAGCTGGAATTTCTGACAGAACATAGATATGGCACAAACAAAAAGCTGGAATTTCTCAGAGCATAGATATGGCACAAACAAAAAGCTGGAATTTCTCAGACAGAACATAGATATGGCACAGACAAAAAGCTGGAATTTCTCAGACAGAACATAGATATGGCACAAACAAAAAGCTGGAATTTCTCAGACAGAACATAGATATGGCACAGACGTTCATCCACACCTCCTACATTCTTCCCATTACCCTCAAGCGCCCACCCCCCACCCCCACCCCCACACACATATCCATATACGCAAATGGTCGGTTGACTGAAATTGTGTCATGAAGACAGACAGAGAGAGAGAGTGTTGTATTTTGCCATTTATTTCATTGGCATTTATACCGAAATGCAGACTGTTCTGTGTACGCGCGCGCGCATGTGTGTGTGTGTGTGTGTGTGTGTGTTCTTTGTTTTATGAGTGTGTGTTATTTTACTGGCTGGGAGGTTATTTATTTATTTATTTGAATCTAACATATGATATCTTCATTATGAGTTGAATCCTCACACATATCCATTAGCATATGTTGATGTTATTTTGAGTGTATGTGCAGTTTTTCTGCAAGTGTGACGGGAAGTCACGTCAGTACTTCAGCAACGTCCCTCAGCCCTGAGGGCTGAATGTAAAAACATGTGCATGCTTACTCCATCTCTCTCGTCAAGCACTGAAATTGTATTTCGTTCTCATTGCTTGTTTTTTCGCTCCACCCCCACCCCCATGGTTCTCTGTAGGAGCCGCTTTATCTCCTGACGTGTTGTGTGTTGTACACATAACTGATCTGTCACTACATGTGGCTAACTGATCTGTCACTACATGTGGCTAACTGATCTGTCACTACATGTGGCTGTACATCTATGTGCTGTCTGTCACTTCATGTGGCTGTACATCTGTGTGCTGTCTGTCACTTCATGTGGCTGTACATCTGTGTGCTGTCTGTCACTTCATGTGGCTGTACATCTGTGTGCTGTCTGTCACTACATGTGGCTGTACATCTGTGTGCTGTCTGTCACTTCATGTGGCTGTACATCTGTGTGCTGTCTGTCACTACATGTGGCTGTACATCTGTGTGCTGTCTGTCACTACATGTGGCTGTACATCTGTGTGCTGTCTGTCACTACATGTGGCTGTACATCTGTGTGCTGTCTGTCACTTCATGTGGCTGTACATCTGTGTGCTGTCTGTCACTACATGTGGCTGTACATCTGTGTGCTGTCTGTCACTACATGTGGCTGTACATCTGTGTGTTGTCTATTACTTCATGTGGCTGTAGATCTGTGTGTTTTGTCTGTCACTTCGTGTAGCTGTAGATCTGTGCGTTGTCTATCACTTCGTGTGGCTGTACATCTGTGTGCGTTGTGTATCACTTCATGTGGCTGTAGATCTGTGTGCTGTCTGTCACTTCGTGTGGCTGTACATCTGTGTATGTTGTCTGTCACTTCATGTGGCTGTACATCTGTGTATGTTGTCTGTCACTTCGTGTGGCTCTTTTAAAAAGTACACACCAAAAGGACAAGAGCTCTTTGAAAAAGTACTCACCAAAAGGACAAGAGCTCTTTGAAAAAGTACACACCAAAAGGACAAGAGCTCTTTGAAAAAGTACTCACCAAAAGGACTTTTCTGAAAAGTACTCACCAAAAGGACAAGAGCTCTTCTGAAAAGTACTCACCAAAAGGACAAAAGCTCTTTTAAAAAGTACACACCAAAAGGACAAGGGCTCTTCTGAAAAGTACTCACCAACGAGGTCGATGTGAGCTTTGATGTCTTGTCGAACTTGCT
Organism: Babylonia areolata; assembly: GCF_041734735.1. Classification (NCBI taxonomy): domain Eukaryota; kingdom Metazoa; phylum Mollusca; class Gastropoda; order Neogastropoda; family Buccinidae; genus Babylonia; species Babylonia areolata. Next base: position 389,051 of record NC_134899.1, read on the forward strand.
GAAAGTCATCTTGCTGAGACTCATGAGGTGTGGGGCTGCGGGACAAGGTGTCCGCTATCACTAGATCTTTGCCGGGGGCATAAACTGCATGAGGGTGAAACCTCATCAGCCTCATGAGGAGACATTGGCAACGCAAGGGTGTGCCTTGAAGGTCCTTTGTGTTCATCAAAGGGATCAGGGGTTTGTGATCAGTTTGGGGTGTGAAGGGTTCAAGACCTACGAGGTACCTTCAGAACTTCTCGCAAGACCAGATGGCAGCCAAGCACTCTTTTTCTATTTGTGGGTATGAGCGTTCTGCTGGGGTCAGGGTGCGTGAGCAGTAGGCTACAGGTCTTCAGACTCCATCATGTTCCTGGAGTAGAACTCCGCCGATGCCGTAACTGCTGGCGTCGCTGCTGACTGTTGTTGGTTTAGTGAGGTTGAAGAAAGCAAGGCCCGGTGCAGAAGTCAGTGTAGTCTTCACCTTGTGTAGGGCTTCATGCTGTAGTTCATCCCACGTCCATGCCCAGTCTTTCTCCAACAGCTGGGTGACTGGACGCAGCATCGAGGACAGACCTGGGACATATCTGCACAAGAAGTTGATCAGGCCCAACATTATTTGCAATTCAGTAACGTTCTTTGGGTCAGCCATATCCATGAGTACTGCAAACTTGGCTGGGTCAGGTTTCACTCCATTCCTGTAATGTCCGTGAGCGGCCAGAGCAGACTCCCCAGGTCTTTGTTGACGGTTGTCTTCATAACTAAGTAACCCTGCGCATGAGCCAGGAAGGGATATAACTCTACATCTCCCTTTCTTAGCAGAAAGCATGCATTAGATTTAACTTTGCTTTTAAACATCCACAAGCATTGTTTGTTTTTCCATTAGTCTTTGGCAAATTCTAAAACCTGTTTAGCAGAAACACTTATCTCTAAACTTCAACAATTGAACTCAATTCACTTTTCGTCCTGACTTTGTTTACATTGTCTTTTGATCCTTCTGTTATTCAAAAATCAAGTCTTTGAGGCGTTTTCACTTTTCGTCCTGACTTTGTGTATATTGTCTTTTGACCCTTCAGTTCCAAGGGCAGGTTGTCAGGCCTCCCCTCTGGTTGATGGAGTTGTGGGGTAGTCCTTTCTTCAGCAAGCTCTTCACTGTTCATTTCAACGCGAGTCTCCAGGTTTTGCTGTGGAAGAATTGCTGTTGCTCTCGGCGTTGCAGGCTGCGTTGCTTTCTGGTTCCAACTTCTTCGACGAAGTTGAGTGCGGTTTCTGCGCTGAGGATCTTGTTCAGTCTGAACAACAACAGACCGAGGTGTAACGTTTTTGGCCACAACTGCTTCTTTGGTTGTTGAAGTCTTCACCCACACAGGTTGTCCATTTGAGAGTTGTGGGGTTTCTTTCACTCTATGTCGCAGATCATGGTTCTGCTGGTTCCTGAATTGTTCATCCATCATCCTGAAATTCTCAACTTCTGGTTTGAAGGGAATGTGTTGACTGGGCATTGTAGGCACACAGTTTCTGAGTTTTCGGCTCATCATCAGTTCTGCCGGTCTGTAGCCATTTTGAAGAGGAGTTGTACGGTAGTTAAGAAGGGCAATGTAAGGGTCAGTAGACTTCCTTAGGAGATTTTTCACAGTTTGAACTATAGGGACTACTAGTCAGATGAGTGAAGGTGTAGTCCTGTGAGAATTTCAGGAATTCTCGCGAGTTGAACTGTGGACCGTTGTCGGATAGAACTATTTCTGGAATTCCAAATCTTGCAAAGATGGATTTGCAGTGTTCAATGACAGCTACTGATGTAGTCTGCTTCAGGTGCACAGTCTCTATCCACCGAGAATAGTAGTCAACTACTATGAGATACGCGTGTCCATTCAGTTCAAACAAGTCCATAGCTATCTTCTGCCATGGGTAGTCTGGGGTCTTGGTTGGCTGTAGAGGTTCTGGTGGAAGTTTTCTTTCTTTCTCACATGTTGCACAGGTACCAACGACTTCTTCGATTTTCTTTGAGAGTCCTGGCCACCACACACAACTTTGAGCTAATGCCCTGCATTTCACCACTCCTTGATGTCCTTGGTGAAGTCTCTGAAGCATTTCTTCTTGCAGCTCAGCCGGTATCACCAGACGACTCTGGAACAGCAACAGGCCTTGCTGAACTGTCAAATCCTGGTGTACAAACCAGTATTGTCGCAGATTGACATCCTTTATCGCTGTTTCAGGCCAGTGATCTAATTTGCAAAAGTTCATGACTTGACTGCAGATTTTGTCAGAGCATTGCTTCTTTCTAACCTCTTCCAGCCTTGCATCACTTGCAGGAATTCTGTCGATGAGAGCACCAACAAAGGTGTTTGTCTCGTCTTCCATTAAGGTTTCCTGTTCAGCTGGTTCAGATTCAGGAGCCCTTGACAGTGTGTCTGCGGTCAACAGGTTTTTACTGCAGAGCTAACTGCTTTAAATCTAGCTTTAAATGCTATATTGCAATCATCTAATCGTAAATTTGTTGTTTTTTCTGACTCGCTTTCTTCTCTGGAGGCAATAGCTCATCGTAATATTGATCATCCCAAACTTCGAGAATTCTTCAGTTTGTTTACCCATCTTAAAAGAAATGGTTTTGTAATCGTGCTGGCTTGGGTGCCCGGTCATGTGGGCATTCAAGGGAACGAAATAGCAGATAATCTGGCTAAGAGTGCTGTTAGAGAGAAACAATGTAAGTTTTATATTCCTTTTACTGATTTTAAACCCAAAGTTCATCAGTATACTAAAGATCTCTGGCAGAAAGAATGGAATGAACAAATAGATAACAAATTATTTAAAATACGACCAAATCTTCAAGAGACTCTTCCTATGGCTGTGGTGAATCGAAAAGAAATGACAGTGCTGTGCCGACTTCATACAGGTCATACATACATCACACATTCCTACCTCCTGAAAGGAGAAGAGGCTCCTTGGTGTATTCCGTGTGATGAACCACTCACTGTGCAACATATTCTGATTGATTGTTGGGACTTTTATGACACACGACGGGTTTTTTTTACAGCAGATTCATTGAGAACGTTGTTCCGTGATGTCCCTCCGTGGACAATATTGCAATATTTAAAAGAAATAAATATTTTTAATAGTATTTAATATAGTATATGCTTAATACAAAAGTTGTGAAATTTTTATCATGGAGTGATCACAGTGCAGTAGAAAGCTGAAAACATTGGGGTGGCCCATCTGCGGTGATCAGACTTTGAATGGTGGATAGCCCTGATATGGCCTTCATGGTCGGCTGGGCTCTAAGCAATATTTTTAATTTTAATTTTTAACAAAGGTGTTTGTCTCGTCTTCCATTAAGGTTTCCTGTTCAGCTGGTTCAGATTCAGGAGCCCTTGACAGTGTGTCTGCTGTCAACAGGTTTTTCCTGCAGTATAGATCACGTTGTATGAAAACTGCATCAGGCACATGTGGAACCTCAGTATCCTTGGGGTCAGTTCATCAAGCATCTTGGTTTTCAACAGTGCCAACAGTGGTTTGTGGTCTGTTTCAACTGTGAATTTTGACAGTCCTAACAGGTAGTCTTGAAATTTTTCACAGTTCCAAGTCACTGCCAAGGCTTCTTTTTCCACTTGCGCGTACCTTTGTTCAGTTGGTGTGAGAGATCTTGAGGCGTAGAATACTGGCTTCCAGTCATTTTCTTCTTTCTGAAGTAGTACGCCACCTAATCCGTATGATGATGCATCTACTGAGAATTTTGTTGGCTTGTCTGGACTGTAGTGTGCAAGCACCGGCGTTGAGCTCAGCTGCTTTTTCACTGTTTGGAAGGCTTTCTCAAATCCAATCCGTCTCTTTTTTGAGCAGATCTCTCAGTGGTTTTGTTGTGTCAGCCAGGTGCGATGCAAATTTTCCAACATGGTTGCACCATTCCCAGGAACCGGCGCAATTCTGATATGTTTGCTGGTTTTGGGAAGTTGGAAATGGTTTGCTCTTTTTCCAGATCCATCTGGATTCCTTCCTTGGAGATCATGTGGCCCAGGAATTTCACTGAGTCCTGTGAGAACTTGCATTTCTCATTGAGTGTGACACCATCTTCCTTCGACTTCTGTAGAACAAGCTTCAGTCGATCATCGTGTTCTTGCATATTTCTCCCGAAGACAAGAACATCGTCCATGTCGCAGATGACTCCAGGTATTCCTTTGAGGATGCGTGTCATCTCTCGGTGAAAAACCTCTGGTTCTGAGCTGATACCAAACGGCAGACGTTTGTAACAGTATCGCCCGAACGGTGTAATGAAGGTAGTTAGCTCCTGACTGTCTGGGTGAAGTGGTATTTGGTGAAATCCACTGTTGCAGTCCAATTTAGTGAACATTGTGGCACCATCCAGTTGGGCTAACAGTTCATCTGTTGTGGGTAGTGGAAAGTTCTCTCGACGCACTCTTTCATTGAGCTTTGTGAAGTCGATGCACAGTCGCACTTTCCCATTTGATTTTGGTACTGCTACGATTGGTGCGCACCAGTCAGTGGGTGTCTCCACTGGGCGGATGATATCCTGTTCCTCCAATTTCTTCAGTTCTTCTTGAACTTTTTCTTTCATGGGAAGGGGTAGTCTGCGGGGTGTTGAGATTGCAAATGGTTGAGCATTTTCTTGCAGTCTGATTGTGTAGACATTCTTCATTCTCCCTAGGCCTGTAAACAGCTCTGGGAATTCTTGCTTGTATTCATGGTCTTTGTCTACGGAGTTGACCCTTTTAATCAGTTTCAGTGCTTCAATTGCAGGCCTTCCCAAAAGTGGCTCCTTCATATCACCTACCACATAGAGTTCTTGCTCTGATGATGTTTTACCTACTGCTAAGGTAGCATGGACTCTGCCAATCACGTTGATTTTGTTCTGGCCAGGCCCAAACAATTTCTTGTCAGTCTTCTGTATCAGTGGCGAGTTCTTCTTGAAGAACTTATCAGGTACTACTGCCACATATGCACCAGTGTCTATTCTTAAATTTACAGAATGACTGTGTCTTGGTAGTAACCTGCACAGCACCACACACTGCTGATTCTTCTGTGACTGTGCCAAGTATTTTGCCATCTTCATCTTCAAGATATTTCACATCCACCTTTGTTCTGCACATGACTGCATAATGACCTTTCCTGTTGCATTTTCTGCATTCTGCTTCCTTAGCTGGGCATTCTTGCCGACTATGTGATGGGTATTTTCCACATCTTGTGCATTTTCTTGGAGAATTTTGCTGTTGACGTTTTTCACTCTGGTTTGAGTTCATGCTGTTTCCTTGTTTCTTTCTGAACAGGCGTTGCACTTGTGACAAATTTCCTTCACCTGACATTGACTGCAGCTGTTGTTTGGAACTTTCATATGCCCTTCCAATTGACATGCACTTATCTAATGTCAGTTGTTTGTCTTCCAAGAGGTTTTGTCTCAAACCTTCTTCTCTTACTCCTACAACCACTTGATCCCTGATAAGTCTTTCTTCAAGTTTATCAAAGTTACACGTTTTTGCCAGCTTTCTGAGTGCTGCAATGTATGCTTCGATTGACTCTGATCTGTGATCTGTGCAGCACTCAGCCTTGCTCCCTCATCTTGTGTGTGGAGGATGGGGTGCGGGGGGTGGGGGGTGGGGTGAAAGGTGTATTTGAGGGTGGAGATGTGTCTGTGTGTGAGTATGTGTCTCTCTGTGTGTATGTGCTTGTGCGTGTTCGTGTATGTGTGTGCTTGTGTGTGAGGGGTGGGTGGTTTGTGGCATTAGCGAAAAATGGGGGATAGTCAGACAGGCAAACAAACAAATCGACAAGCAGAGACACATATAGATACAGATACAAGCAGACAGAGAGACGGACATACAGATAGAGGCATACAGACAATCAGGCAGATAAACAGACAGAAGTACACACACATGTAGAGAGTTGTCCATTTCCGTAACGATTTGCATGTCATGTCTTCCAGTCAAAAGCCACAATGCACAAATGATCAAATCATTTGAATTCCCAGGGCCGGTGGGATGTAACTTTTAGTGACTCTCACAGCCCAGCTGACATTGGTGTCACTTCAATCTGGCCTTCCTTCCTGAACCCCACGATACAGGGGAAATCCACTTTTTAGTGATTCACATTTCAGTTTTCAAATGAAAAGGTCAAGACGAGCACACTAGTTGATGACATGTTTCTTGAGGCTTCTGGGTAGCTATGACACGTTCCTTGGGGCCTCTGGGTAGTTATGACACGTTCCTTGGGGCCTTGACACGTTCCTTGGGGCCTCTGGGTAGCTATGATACGTTCCTTGGGGCCTCTGGGTGGCTATGACACGTTCCTTGGGGCCTCTGGGTAGTTATGACACGTTCCTTGGGGCTTCTGGATGGCTGTGAGACGTTCCTTGGGGCCTCTGAGTAGCTATGACACGTTCCTTGGGGCCTCTGGGTAGTTATGACACGTTCCTTGGGGCCTCTGGGTAGTTATGACGTTCCTTGGGGCCTCTGGATGGCTATGACATGTTCCTTGGGGCTTCTGGATGGCTATGACATGTTCCTTGGGGCTTTTGGATGGCCATGACATGTTTAGAGAGGCTCACTATGGCTATGACGTTCCATTGATGGCTATGACATGTTCCTTGAGGCCTCAGGATGGCTATGACATGTTCCTTGATATGACTTAAACAACAATGGAATAGCTCGGGTGCTTACTTTTGCGGATGATGGCCTGGTCTTCAAAACTTCTAAAGATGCTCAGGAAAGAACTAAAGCCGTCCAGAAACTAAACAATATTGCTCAATGGTACAAAGACACAGGATCTTCCATCAATCCAGCGAAAGCCCAAACGTTGCTGTGCACCCTCAACAACAGAACCGCGAGCAAATCACCACCACCTGTGTCATTCGATGGGATTCAGATCGAGAAAACGGAATGCCTACGCTACCTAGGAATACACTTCGACAGGATGCTGACCTTCAGAAAACATACGGAAAATACTTTTCTTAAATGCAAAAAGAGCCTTTCAGTCGTAAAAGCAATGGTAACCAAATGTATTGAACAACGCCACCTGTTTCTGCTATATCAATCACTCGTCCTCAGTGTGATCGACTACGGACTTGGGCTAACAACACCATATCAAAGCAACCTCCTAAAATTAGAAAGAGTTCAAAATGAAGCTATGAGGGTGATCCTTGGAACAACAAAAGACACGCCCACAGAAACCATGCGATGCCTGCTTGACCTTCCTTCAGTGCAGGCCAGAAACAAGTTAGGACAGGTTAAGACCAACTTCAAAGCATTAGAAAACCCTGAAAACCCACTGCATGACGCAGTCAAAGAACCAAAAGGCAGCCGTCTAGGACGAGGAAGATCATGGATGGGGCAAGCAGAAGACACAATCCAGCTAGTATGCCGACTACAAGACCTGAAAGAAACAAAAGAATGGGGAAAAAAACCCCGTAAACCTCAACCATCTATTCAAAACAGCCATTTCACCCACTCTAGAAAGACATTGTCGAGAATGGACAGAGGGCAAAACTGATGCGGAAGTGAAGCGACTCATAGAAGAAAACAGTAAAGAAGAGGACATCATCATATACACAGAAGGCTCAGTCACCAAAGAGCAATCCAGTTGGGGATTCACTGCAAAACAAAATGGAAAAACAATTAGGGAAGAGAATGCTGCCTACAAAGTCACAACCTCCAGCCTAACGATGGAAGCTGAAGCTCTGACACATGCCCTCCAGTGGCTATCGTCTATCCATACGCCCGGAAACCAACATGCCATGATTCTAACCGACTCAATGAACCTCATACAGAAAATTGAAAATGGAATGGGAAGCCCAGAGTGGCATAAGGCAATGCGCAACTTTCAGATTAAAAAACTTACATGGTCATACAGCCAGGAACATGCAGGTGTTAAGGGAAATGAGCGAGTTGACAGACTTGCTGGTAACGCAACAACAACGAGCGGCCCACACCTAGGAAAATCGGAAATCCTCAGAAAAGTTAAAGACTATCCAAAAGAACAGGTACAAGGTCATCACACCATCGATCGCCTCAAAGAAATAAAGGCAGAGAGAGGGAGCGCCGTAAGTCTAGCGTGATAGGTAGAGCATGATGCTTTGCAAATCAAACAAATATCGGCATCATTTCCAAACGAACATTGCGCAAATTTCTTCAAAACGGAACAGAGTCTCTGTGGGCTTTTCCAAATACAATAGACTGAGCAACACACTAGACGCCACGTTCTTGGCATCAGAGATCTTTTCCCATCCCTCTTGTGGCCAATCAGTGGCAGCCTCTGTGCGTGTGTGTTTGTGTGTATGTGTGGGTCTGTCTGTTGGTGTGCGTTTGTGCATGCGCGAGGGTGTAAGTGTACACAAGTGTCAGGACTTCTAATACAGATAGAAGCTTACTTTTTTCTTTTTTTTTCAACGTAGTCTCCCAGCACTGTCACACACTTTTCCCATCTGTGCACAAGCTTCCGTATTCCCTCAGCGTAAAAATCTTTGGACTGATGTCTCAGCCAGTCGCTCACAACACTTTTGACTTCATCGTCACTTTCAAACTTCGTGCCTCTCGTGAACGCTTTCAAGGGACCAAACAGGTGAAAGTCTGAAGGGGCAAGGTCTGGGCTGTAAGGGGGATGAGGGAGCAGTTCCCAGCCCAGCTCGTTGATGGTCTGCACCGTTCGGGCTGCTGTGTGAGGCCTTGCATCTTTGGCACCCACCGGCAGCTGACCTTCGAGTAGCCAAGGTCATCATGGACAATTTTGTGTGCTGTCCCAACAGATAAGCTCAAAGTCCTTGCAATGTCATCTACTGTCACCCTTCTGTCAGACTGAATGAGGTCATTGGCTGATTCGATCACCTCAGGAGACCTCACTTCTGTAGGCCTTCCAGGCCTGTCTTCATCCTCAACACTGCTCCGTCCTTCTTTAAACAATTTAGCCCACTTGTAGACATTTTTTCGGCTGAAACATGTGGCACCATACACAGTTGACATTCTCCTATGAATTTCAACTGGTTTGCACCCTTCAGCAACCAAACACTTGATAACTGACCGCTGTTCAATCCTGGAGCATGCTTCTTGGTCGGCCATCTTTGTTAATCGCCAAAACTCTCAAAGTTTTTTTTAATCTGCAAAACAAATTAAATCCATGTGAAAAAGAAGTAAAAAAGAAAAAAAAAAAAGAAAAAAAAGAAAAAGAAAAAAGTAAGCTTCTATCTGTATTAGAAGTCCTTATACCGAAAAATTCATCTTATTTATTGAATGACCCTCGTATATATCTTTGTATATATGTGTGTGGGGTTGGGGGTGGGGGATATGGGCGTATGTGTGTGTGTGCTCGTACAAGTAAGTGTGCCTCTGTGTGTGTGTGTGTGTGTGTGTGTGTGTGTGTGTGTGCTGTGGAAGCTGCGATACGTAGCCTAGAAGTGAGTGTGTGGAGGAGGGGGGTAGAGGGGGTGCAGGGTAATGTGTGTGTGTGTGTGTGTGTGTGTTGGGGCTCATGTACGTTTTTGTGTACTTGACTGTGCTTTCATATCTGTGAAACTGCATGTTTGGTGCATATCTGTTATGCATAATGTGTGTGTATGTGTGAATGTCTGTCTGCATTTTTTACATTTATTTGCTTATTTATCATCATTGTTGTCTTTTTTATTGTTTTAAATTTTAATAGTTATTATTATCATTATAATTTTTTAAATAATTTTTTTAGAATTTAATTATTTCTTTTTAATTATTATTATTATTATTAATTAATTAATTAATTAATTAATTAATTAATTAATTAATTTTTATTTATTTATTTTTTTGTACACTTATACTTGATTTCATCAAGTTTTTGCGCCTTATACATATTATTATTAGTAGTAGTTCTTTTTTATGTATTTATCTATCATTCATTTACTTTTTTTTCTCAAGGCCTGACTAAGCACGTTGGGTTATGCTACTGGTCAGGCATCTGCTTGGCAGATGTGGTGTAGCGGATATGGATTTGTCCGAACGCAGTGACGCCTCCTTGAGCTACTGAAACAGAAACTGAAAACCTTGATATGAATCCCTGGATGTCTATGACATGTAACCAAGCGCTCTGCTTGCTTCAAAACTTGCTTCACACATCAGCTATAGAAGCCGCTGTTTTCGCAACTAACTTGCCAGTCTACAACGACCCGCGCAGAATGTGTGACGCCATTCCCGGTTTGAATGCAGATCCCCTTTTAGACAAAGGCTCCAACCATCTATCAAATCAAGTCTCTGTATCGTTCACTGCAATATTATATTTGTTGTGCCTACACACACACACACTTTAATCAGTTAGAAGCATATTTGATTTTAATCGTTCATCAGTGTAAAGATTTCAACTGATGCTGAGCTTACGTCATTTTGTCCTTCTCGCCACACACTCACTGCTTGGCCAGTGTCAGGGTACACTGTTGGCTGAGCTGGAATCTGTGTTTCTGCTCCACCATATTTAAATAATATCTTTTTTGTCGGATCAGTAAACTACAAGTATTATATACTAGCAGAATCGTCGCAATTCCATCTTTAAATCTATTTCATTTATGGTTGCCTGCGTTAAATTGATCTAATGCAGTTTGTAAGTTTCCGCGATGAGCTCACTAAAATTGACCCTTTTCAGGTGACTTAAATTAAGATTATATATTCATCGTAAATAATCAACACTTCATTTTATACTAAATAGAAAGTAGGTGTTGAGCCCTTTCTTTTGTGACTTATCCAGTGTAAATTGGTTCAAGAATTATTTAGAAATCTATTACTGAACACTTTGTAAGAAACACAGTTCTTCTCAGATTTGGCCTGATTTGGGCCCATCTGCTTTTCAGCACATGCGATTGTCTTTGCAGTCCGCTTAACTTGCATAAAGAGACGGAGTAGGTGATGAGTGGTCAGTTTCTACCTGGTCAGTCTTCTGACCACAGCCGCTCTCTTTCTCTCTTGATGTTTCGCACGCAGTGTGTATGTGTGTGCATTGTCCCAGAGGCTGACATCTCGCTACGTATCACTGCACTGTTTTATCTCATCTTCTTCTCTTTATTTATTCTTATTTTCTTATAACTATTGTAAATAAGATAACAGAAAAACCCTTTTGTGACTGGCCTCTATATGTTCCTGGCCTGTGTGTGGGGATTCTTGTCTATCCTTTAAATCATCATTAGTTATTTTGTACCATACCCTTATATACCACTTGGGTGCACAGCTACAGACATGTTTCTTGAGGCCTCAGGATGGCTGTGACATGTTCCTTGAGGCCTCAGGATGGCTATGACATGTTCCTTGATATGAGGTCCCTGGATATCTGTGACATGTTCCTTGAGGCTTCAGGATGGCTACAACATGTTTCTTGAGGCCTCAGGATGGCTACATGTTCCTTGAGGCCTCAGATTGGCTATGACATGTTCCATTGATGGCTACATGTTCCTTGAGGCCTCAGGATTGTACATATAATGCCCAAATGATCAATAGTGATAAAATCTGGTCAAACGTTTTAACACTTTTCGTAAGATTGGGTGGAGCCGGTGGGGGGGCGGGGGGGGGGGGGGAGTTTGGGGGGGGGGGGGGGGGACTTTGTGTGTAGTATAAGTGTAGTACACGTGAAGCAGTGACCAGCAGTGTGAACAGTGAATGTGTGACGTGCACGTGTCATGTCTGTCTTGACAGGCAACGGATAGTTCAAGACCTGGTGTCCAGGCACGACGCCGCGATGTCCCCCAACTTTGAGGACGGTGAGTGCTGACAGCTTGCAAAGATGGGGGCAGAGAGAGAGAGAGGAGGTGGGGGGAAGATGGAGATGGGATGGTTTAAGAATGAGAGTGAAAGAGGGCAAAGCAGGGAGAGAGGAGAAAGAGAGTACCAAACTCTGGGATATTGAAAACATCTTTTTTGCTTGTTTCTGTCACACTACCGCATTCACTCAGGTCCACCTGACTATACGTGTAGTCACTGTTACTGTCAATCCGGCAACGCATCAGTTCCATTCGGAAATATCTGTCCACCGACGCAACATCCAGACTTGTCGTTTCTCTCATTCTATCTCGCCTTGACTATTGTAACTCCCTATTGTCTGGTTTGCCTGCTTCATCCATTCAGTCCCTTCAGCGCATACAAAACTCTGCTGCCTGACTCGTCCACAGAAAGAAAAGATCTGAGCACATCACTCCTATTTTGCAACATCTCCATTGGCTCCTTGTCTCACACAGAATAAAGTATAAGATCATAAGATCAGCACTCTATGTTATAGATGTTTTCTTAAATTAATCTGCCCCTTCCTATCTTTGTGGCTGCCTTCACCACACACCATCTCGCTCTCTACGATCGGCTTTGGATCCACTCTGTTTACGCGTCCCCTGATTAAAACACTCCACTGTTGGACGCTGTTCTTTCTCTGTCTCTGGACCTTGTAATTGGAATGAACTTCCTCTTTCGCTTCATCAGGTCTCTGCACTCAGCACTATCAAGTCTGGCCTTAAAACCCACCTCTTCACAAGATAGCCTCCCTACCCTACCTCTTCCTTGTCTTCAGTTTATTCAGTTTTAGAGATATGCATGTGTGTGCATGACTGGTGTGAAAGCACTTAGATTTGTCTCTGCACAAGATTCAGCGATATATAAATACTAGTATAATTATTATTATTGTCCCGAAACAAAATTTGTTCATTGTACATCTTTATTTGACTGCATACGTGGCTGGTTGAGTGATTCATTGGTTGGCCAGTTGTCTCACTTTTATGTTGTTCATTGTACATCTTTGGTTGACTGCATAACTGGCTGGTTGAGTGATTCATTGGTTGGCCAGTTGTCTCACTTTTATGTTGTTCATTGTACATCTTTGGTTGACTGCATAACTGGCTGGTTGAGTGATTCATTGGTTGGCCAGTTATCTCACTTTTATGTTGTTCATTGTACATCTTTGGTTGACTGCATAACTGGCTGGTTGAGTGATTCATTGGTTGGCCAGTTATCTCACTTTTATGTTGTTCATTGTACATCTTTGGTTGACTGCATAACTGGCTGGTTGAGTGATTCATTGGTTGGCCAGTTATCTCACTTTTATGTTTTTCATTGTACATCTTTAGTTGACTGCATAACTGGCTGGTTGAGTGATTCATTGGTTGGCCAGTTATCTCACTTTTATGTGTTTCATTGTACATCTTTAGTTGACTGCATAACTGGCTGGTTGAGTGATTCATTGGTTGGCCAGTTATCTCACTTTTATGTTGTTCATTGTACATCTTTAGTTGACTGTATAACTGGCTGGTTGAGTGATTCATTGGTTGGCCAGTTATCTCACTTTTATGTTGTTCATTGTACATCTTTGGTTGACTGCGTAACTGGCTGGTTGAGTGATTCATTGGTTGGCCAGTTATCTCACTTTTATGTTGTTCATTGTACATCTTTGGTTGACTGCATAACTGGCTGGTTGAGTGATTCATTGGTTGGCCAGTTATCTCACTTTTATGTTGTTCATTGTACATCTTTAGTTGACTGCATAACTGGCTGGTTGAGTGATCATTTGGTCGGTCAGTTATCTTTTATATTGTTCATTATGCATCTTGGTGACTGTATTATTGGCTGGTTCAGTGATTAATTGGTTGGTCAGTTATCTGACTTTCATGTTGTTTATTATTGACTCACTTGTGTAAACAAAACAAGTCTATGTTATAACCCACTGTTCGGTTGTGTGTCTTTGTCTGTGTGTCCGTAGTGAACTTTAACACTGCCATTTTCTCTGGAATTACTCTGTCTGCCAATACTAAATCAGGCTTAAACATAGTAGGAAAAAATCTTCACAGTCAAACCAATGATAGGTTGTAAGTCTCCTGAATTAAGCCATATTTCCGGATCGTTAACGGTTTGTTTCGTTGAGGCTCACTCTGGAATCCGAAATCGCCATTTACCACTTCCCAGATGCCAAAACAGGCGTGGCAAAAGAGGTGGGAAAAGATTGTGCTTAGGTAGCAGAATGACAAAAGCAGAGCGGCTGTCAAAGAAATTCTTTAGAATCGGCAGTTGGAATTGTTCCAGCGCGAGAATGAGAATCTCAACAATTGAGAAATTGGCATATGATTTTGACATTTTATGTCTCCAAGAGACCAGGACAAGTGCAGACAGACCAATACATTTTGAGAAATTCACAGTCTTTCAAAGGAATGAAGGAAGAGGAGTAGCAATCATACTGAACAAAAACCTAAAAAACAAAGTTTCCACCATAAATCTAGAGAAATGGTGTAGCAATTCATGTGAACTAGTGGGGGTGCGTCTCGAAAAACCTGACGGAATTCACAAAAGCATCGTGCTCATCAATGCCTATGTTCACCCAGGAACCTGCACAACAAAAGAGGATTGGGCCTTTTTAGAGGAAATAGAGAACGAACTTGGAGACTCAGTCATTATCTGTGGAGACCTCAATGCAAGATCGAAGCTATGGGACCAGCGGAACACCAACCCACAAGGACTCGCACTTGAAGGAATGATAGGGGAAATTCTTCTTAGCCCATTAACAACCACATCCCCAACTCGCCTTGGAACAAGACAAGGGGACAGTGACAGTGTGATCGACATCGCTCTAACATCTCCAAAATTCAGAGCAGAAATGAATGCAGAGACACTTCCACACCAAGGCAGTGACCACCTCCCGGTAGTGTTCAGTCTACAGAAACTGTCAGATAAACCCTGTATGAAACCGCGTGATCCATTTCAGTATGAAACCAAAGAGACAACCATCATTGAAAAATTAAGACGCAGAAGAAACAAAAGAACGGCACCGAACAGGATGCAAACTATTCAGCCCCCATGGTGGAATACCGACACAGAGAGAGCCTGGATAGAAAAACATGCGGCTGTCAAACTTTGGCAAAAAGGAAGAACAAAACCATCTCTGGACAAAGATATTGAAACAAAAATGAAAGAAAAACTAAACAGTTTGAAATCATTGCTCAAGAGGCCAAAAATGACAAGTGGAAACAGTTTTGCGAGGCACTCAGTTATGACTCAACATTGACAGAGTTCTGGCAATTCTATCGTCGCATGGAAGGGAAAACGTGCACAACAACCCCCCCAGACATGGTAGACACTGACGGAACCAAGCTTAAGACAAACGAAGAAAAAGGATCCGCCCTGCTCAAACGTTTCATACAACAGAGCGATCAAAGAAACTTAGATGAGAAAAAGAAATATGTTGAGTTAAACCAAACCCTTATGCAGACTGGACCTGATGATGACTTGACAATAGATGATCTAAACGAAGCAATAGCTAAATGCAAGAAAGAATCAGCTCCTGGCCTAGACAAAGTTCGCTACTCGGACATCAAGGAACTATCGGAAGAAGACAGAAGCAACCTTTTCAATCTATATCAAAACAGTTTCCACAATGGACATGTGCCAGAGGACTGGACACACAGCTTCTTAAAACCCATACCAAAACCAGGAAAGGACCATCATCAGGTAAGCGGCTTCCAGATCCTAACCATGCAAAACATTGCCGGAAAGCTCATGGAACGCATGATAGCCAGGAAACTTGCAAGGGATCTTGAACATAGGCACATTCTCCCTTCAGATCAAGGTGGTTACAGAACAGGCAAGTCCACTTGGGAAAACGCAGCTGCTTTTGCATATGAGGTGTATGAAGGATTTCAAAGAAAAGAAGAAACACTAGCAGTAGCAATCGATCTTGAAGATGCCTACAATAAGGTCCAGTTTGCGCACCTCATGGAGCTGCTACTAAGGTATGGAGTAAGTTTGACACTGACAAGATGGATAGCAGCAGCGCTTCAGGAAAGAACCGTCGTCCTACGCCTCGGAGATTGGATGTCTGCGCCTTCTAAACTATCCATGGGACTGCCACAAGGGTCTCTGCTTTCTCCTGTCCTGTACAATGTCTACACGAAGGGCCTTGCAGACTTAAACAACAATGGAATAGCTCGGGTGCTTACTCTTGCGGATGATGGCCTGGTCTTCAAAACTTCGAAAGATGCTCAGGAAAGAACTAAAGCCGTCCAGAAACAACTAAACAATATTGCTCAATGGTGCAAAGACACAGGATCTTCCATCAATCCAGCGAAAGCCCAAACGTTGCTGTGCACCCTCAACAACAGAACCGCGAGCAAATCACCACCTTCTGTGTCACTCGATGGGATTCAGATCAAGAAAACTGAATGCCTACGCTACCTAGGAATACACTTCGACAGGATGCTGACCTTCAGAAAACATACGGAAAATACTGTTCTCAAATACAAAAAGGGCCTTTCAGTCTTAAAAGCAATGGCAACCAAAGGTATTGAACAACGCCACCTGTTCCTGCTATACCAATCACTCGTCCTCAGTGTGATCGACTACGGACTTGGGCTAACAACACCGTCTCAAAGCAACCTCCTAAAATTAGAAAGAGTTCAAAATGAAGCTATGAGGCTGATCCTTGGAACAACAAAAGACACGCCCACAGAAACCATGCGATACCTGCTTGACCTTCCTTCAGTGCAGGCCAGAAACAAGTTAGAACAGGTCAAGACCTACTTCAAAGCATCAGAAAACCCTCAAAACCCACTGCATGACGCAGTCAAAGAACCAAAAGGCAGCCGCCTAGAACGAGGAAGATCATGGATGGGGCAAGCAGAAGACACAATCCAGCTAGTATGCCGACTACAAGACCTGAAAGAAACAAAAGAATGGGAGAAAAACCCCGAAAACCTCAACCATCTATTCAACACAGCCATTTCACGCACTCTAGGAAGACATTGTCGGGGAATGGCCAGAGGGCAAAACTGATGTGGAAGTGAAGCTACTCATAGAAGAAAACAGTAAAGAAGAGGACATCATCATATACACAGATGGCTCAGTCACCAAAGACCAATCCGGTTGGGGATTCACTGCGAAACAAAATGGAAAAACAGTTAGGGAAGAGAATGCTGCCTACAAAGTCACAACCTCCAGCCTAACAATGGAAGTTGAAGCTGTGACACATGCCCTCCAGTGGCTATCGTCCATCCATACGCCCGAAACCAACATGCCATGATTCTAACCGACTCAATGAACCTCATACAGAAAATTGAAAACGGAATGGGAAGCCCAGAGTGGCATAAGGCAATGCGTAACTTTCAGATTAAAAAACTCACATGGTCATACTGCCCGGGACATGCAGGCGTTAAGGGAAATGAGCGAGCTGACAGACTTGCTGGTAACGCAACACCAACGAGCAGCCTACATCTAGGAAAATCGGAAATCTTCAGAAAAGTCAAAGAATATCAAAAAGAACAGGTACAAGGCCATCACACCATCAATCGCCTCAAAGAAATAAAAGCAGAGAGAGGGAGTGGCCGTAAGTCTAACATGAAAGGTAGAGCACGATGCTTTGCAAATCAAACAAATATCGGCACAATTTCCAAACCAACATTGCGCAAATTTCTTCAAAACGGAACAGAGTCTCTGTGGGCTTTTCCAAATACAATAGACTGAGCAACACACTAGACGCCACGTTCTTGGCATCAGAGATCTTTTCCCATCCCTCTTGCGGCCAATCAGTGGCAGCCTCTGTGCGTGTGTGTATGTGTGTGTTTGTGTGCATGTGTGGGTCTGTATTTTTTGAGTGCGTCTGTGCATGCGCGAGAGTGTAAGTGTACACAAATGTTAGTAGAGTTCTGTGCACGTGAGTGTGTGTGTGTGTGTGAGGGGGAGGTGGGGATGCAGGGGGAGGTGGGGCAGAGGATGAGGTATGTGAGTGTATGCATGCCTACACTGTGGGAGCAACAGGATATTGGAACGTATATATATATATATATATATATATATATATATATATATATATATATATATATCTTTGTATATATGTGTGTGGAGATACGGGCATGTGTGTGTGTGCTTGTACAAGTAAGTGTGTGTGTGTGTGTGTGTGTGAGTGTGTGTGTGTGTGTGTGTGTGTGTGTGTGTGTGCCGTGGAAGCTGCGATACGTAGACTAGAAATGAGTGTGTGGAGGAGGGGGGTAGAGGAGGTGCAGGGTAATGTGTGTGTGTGTGTGTGTGTGTGTGTGTGTGTTGGAGCTGATGTACGTTTATATGTATTTGACTGCTTTCATATCTGTGAAACTGCATGTTCGGTGCATATCTGTTATGCATGTGTGGGTGTATATGTGAATGTGTGTCTTCATGTTTTACATCTATTTGCTTATTTATCATCATTGTTATCTTATTTATTAATTTATTTATTATTGTTGTTTTTTTGTTTTGTTTTTATAGTTATTATTTACTTATTTATTTATTTATTCATTTATTTGTGGAAGTTTATCTATTATTTATTCACCTTTTTTTTCCCCTCAAGGCCTGACTTTAGCGCGTTGGGTTACGCTGCTGGTCAGGCATCTGCTTGGCAGATGTGGTGTAGCGTATATGGATTTGTCCGAACGCAGTGACGCCTCCTTGAGCTACTGAAACTGAAAACTGAACCAGATGCCAAAACGTAGGCTATACTTGGTAAAAAGACGTCATGACATCATTTTTCTTGTTCTCAAGTACAATAAAAGAAGTGCAATGTCTGGACAGAACACATACAGTAACACTAACTACACCATTGACGTGTTTACTGCGTGTGAATATTCTTACGTTGAAACTGAACCTAAAGGAAAAATGGAATCAAACGTTTCTTTCAGTTTCGGTCAGCCTGTTGTTGGACTGGTTTTAGCAGATCTATACATTTTGCTGTGTGCCTGATGTCAACGTCTCCTTTATGGCCGAATTAAAAGAATGTCTTATATTATCGAGATATGTCAGGAAAACATTATTTAAATTGTGTTATTACCTCAAATACAATCATATTTTTATCGCGTCGCGCTACAAATGACCAGTAGCTGTAAATATAAAAATTGGTAGAGTGACGTCAGATGCTGCGCAGCGTACGGGATTTGATTACTTGTTTCTGCTCAGAACATCCGTGCTTCACTAGCAGGCCAGTTGGTTTTTTGCTTGTTTGTTTGTTTTTGTGTTGTTTTTTGTTGTTTGTTTGTTTTCTTGTTTTTTCAAAGCTACTAGTATTTAACACAGGACCCATTTTAATCTTTCTGTCTCTTTTTTCTTCTTCTCATGATTCCTTTACTAGATTTTGAGTTACCTGCCGTTGCGCCCACTGCCTGCACTCTGTTGGTCTCTGCGTTTTTGTGCCTGTTCTTGTGTTTATCTTATTCTGATTTGGGCATTTTTTTTTTATATATGTGTGTGCGCTGTATTTCAAGGACTCGGAAGGTCGGAACAGTCTTTGTCGTTTTTGCTTACTTT
Source organism: Babylonia areolata (assembly GCF_041734735.1). Classification (NCBI taxonomy): domain Eukaryota; kingdom Metazoa; phylum Mollusca; class Gastropoda; order Neogastropoda; family Buccinidae; genus Babylonia; species Babylonia areolata. The sequence continues at coordinate 408,268 of NC_134899.1, forward strand.
TCGAATTGTTTGACATTTCATATTCTTCATGTTTGTGTTTTTATTTACAAACTGACGAATGAATGCTGCTCACCTGACCCTAATCGTCGTGTCAGGGACCATTTTCGCCCTGCCAACGACACTGTCCGCCGTGTGGCACGTTTTTCACGTACCCAACCCTCTCTCGTACCGTCTGACCTCTGCTCTCGTTGTGCCACTGTCACCATGGCAAACGTCAATAACATTGTAGCGTTGCTGTCAACTATGTCATGGGTGTAGCTACACTCACTTCGCGATGACACGACTCAACGCATCATCAGACTCGGCATCGTCTTACCAAAGACGAAGAGAGGAACCAGAGCGGGCAGACTTCCGTTTGTGGGGCCCTGTCCCCCGTGCTGATCGTCCTGTCTCCGATGTCAGCCTTGCTGTTGCTGTGACTTTCACTGACAACTTCAACATTCATGTTAAAGATGACTCCTTTACTTCCCGTGACACTGTCCTCTCTGACACTTTTCCAAACTGTGGTGTATCTCCCGTGATTGACTCTGTTCTGCTTCTACTCCTCCCACACCTGTCTCAACTCCCGGACCTTTCTCTGCCTTCCCACTGCCCTCCACTGCTCAGTCACCACTGTCTCCTTCCGTTGCCTGTCTGTCTGACTCACCTGATTCACCATCAAATTTCTCTCAGCCTGCTTCTGATCTCTTTCATGCCTGCCTGTTCAATGCTCAGTCTGTCTGCCCTGATCAAAAGACTGACCATATTTCTGATTATATTTTTGAAATAACTTTGATATCAGTTTGTCCTGGCCTCAAACGCTCAGCGATCAACGAACATCTGCTTTCGATCAGCTTCGACGTCATGTGTATCACAGAAACTTGGCTTCGCAGTACAGGGGATGAAGCTAAGTGTCGAGATCTCGCTCCCCCTGGCTACACTACCACCTCCTTCCCTCGTGTTACAACAACTTGCGGGGGAGGAATCGCCTTCGTTGTGTCAGACAGGCTGCTTCCACACACAACGTACACAACTGCCTTCCCCTTCAACCATGCCTCATTTGAACTGGCCCAGCTTTCACTGTCGCTGCCACATTCCCACCTCAATGTGTTCTGCCTCTACCGTCCGCCACCAAACAAGAAAAACAAACTTTCTGATACGATGTTCATGGAACAGTTTACGGACTTCTTAGAATATGCTAACAGTTTACCAGGCTTCCTACTTATTGTCATTTTGATTCACCCACACAGTTTTATACCTCTAAATTACTTGAACACACACAATTGTGGTCACATCGTCGATTGGGTGTTGCACAGAAATGAGGACTGCCTCCTGAAGTCTACCACCGTCGATCACACCCTGTCCTCTTACCATCACAGTGTGACGTGTCAACTGAATCCCACCAAACCTCCCACGCCCCGTGGGAGGTGCGCACACTAACCTCAATTGACTTAGACTTATTTAAAGCTGACCTGCTGACTAATATCCCTTTTGAGACGACTGTTGACCAGCTATCCACTGCCCTACGCGCTGTACTCGATAGGCACGCCCCGTCGACTCTGCGCCTGATCTCCAATCGTCCCCCGCCGAGTACAACACTGTGGGACCAGAGCTGTTGGAGGCCAAGCGGGAGAGAAGGAGAGCTGAGAGGCACTGGCGTGCCACTAGTTTGACCGTCAGTAGGGGGACATTTTTCAGACAGCCAGGAATAGTGTAACAAACATTGTTGACCGGGCAAAGTCAAAGTTCTACTCTTCTAAAATCCTTGCATGCACCACAGCCAAACAGCTTTTCAACGCCACGAACAATCTACTAGGTAAAATGAAAAACACTCTTCTCCCTACAACATTTTCGGCGCAGGAACTTCCTCAAAAGTTTTCTGACTTCTTCACCAGCAAAATATCATGCATTCGTGAGAAGCTTGACTCTGTTGTGTCTCCTTCTTCACCCGTTAAAGAATGTGAATACAGTGGTCCTGTTTTACATTGTTTCCAACCAGTTACTGAAGATTTTGTGAAGAAAGTGTGTCTGAGCGCTTGTCCGAAATCCTGTGAGCTTGACCCTGTCCCGTCTTCTTTGTTCGTTGAATGTATTGATGTTCTGCTGCCACATATTACTCATGTCATCAATTCTTCCTTGCTGTCTGGTTGTTTCCCTGAAAGCTTCAAATCTGCTGTTGTACGTCCACTCATCAAGAAACCATCTTTGGATCATAATTGTTTGAAAAATTATCGACCTGTCTCTAATCTGTCAGTTTTATCAAAACTGCTAGAAAAGATCATATTGTCTCAGCTCTCAGCTCATCTGGAACAAAATGGTTTACTTAAATCCCACCAGTCAGCTTATAGACGTGGTCATAGTTGCGAAACGGCCCTTCTTAGAATAGTGAATGATTTGCTTTTGGGATTTGATGAGGATACGATATCTGTTCTCGCTCTCTTAGATTTGTCAGCAGCTTTTGACACTATCGACCACTCTGTACTCTTGAACAGACTTAAAACTTCCTTTGGTATTCGTGACACTGCACTGGCGCTAGCATGGTTCACGTCTTACCTGTCAGATCGTACACAGAAAGTGTGTGTAAATGGTACTCTAGAGTATCTGCCTTAAAATACGGTGTCCCACAGGGGTCCGTCCTAGGTCCTGTTCTTTTTGTGCTGTATGCGGCTCCTGTGTCGGATGTCATCAGTCATCATGCGATGTCGCATGAGAGCTTTGCTGATGACACACAACTTTATCAGTCGGCTTCCATAGCTGAATTTGATGCACTAGTGACTCAAACACAGGAGTGCATTGCTGGCCTAAAGGACTGGATGACTCTCAACAAGCTGCAACTAAATGATAGTAAGACTGAATTTATGATAATCTGTCCAAAGAAGTTTCGTCAACATCCTTCCTTTCCTGACTCTGTTCTGATCAGTAGCACACTTGTTTCACTTTCTCCTTCTGTTCACACTCTCGGTGTAATCCTAGACCAGTCTGTTTCCTTCCAATAGTACATTTCGAATCTCTGTAAAGTTGCCTATTTGGAACTGCGTAGAATCAGTTCTATCCGCCACTATCTCTCAACCGATGCAACCAAGACATTTGTATGCTCTCTGGTTCTCTCAAGATTGGATTACTGCAACTCTCGTTTGGCCGGCCTTCCCAAATATCTGTTAGACTCCAACGAATTCAGAATAACGCTGCCAGACTCATTTGCATAGCTTCTAAATTTGACCATGTTTCTCCTCTCCTTCAGTCTCTCCACTGGTTGCCTGTTTCTGATCGAATAGACTATAAGCTATCCACTCTGACCTTTTCTGCAGTCAACGGATCTGGCCCTAAGTATCTTTCTGAACTCCTCCATATCTATATCCCGTCTCGCCAGCTCCGTTCTTCCTCTGATACTCGACTTCTCAGGATACCTCACGTCATAAGTAAGACCTATGGACACAGATCGTTTTCTTTTCAATCGCCAAAGACGTGGAACAAGCTCCCTGATAGCCTCCGTCATTCTGATTCCCTCGCATCTTTTAAATCTCGTCTCAAAACTCACCTTTTCCCTCAGCAATAAGTTCAGTTGTGGCAGGTCCACTTCCTTTGCGTTAGCTGTGCTTGATTGTGTGTATACATGTGTATGTGTACATAACTACATGCATGTATATGAATGTGTATTGTGTGTGCGTGTGTTTATGTAAGTTTGTGCCTGCCTATGTGTGCGTATGTGTTAGGGTAGCTGTTTGATACACATGTATGTTAAAATGTATGTATGCAGTGTGTGTGTGTGTGTGTGTGTGTGTGTGTGTGTGTGTGTGTAGTCACATTTTGGTGTGTGTATGTAACATAGATGTAATCTTTTATGTTAACAAAAGTGTTTTTGTAAAGCACCTATAGCAGATTTCTGGATAGTGTGCTATATAAGTATCCATTATTATTATTATTAAGATTATTATTATTTCTTACAGAAATCTGCCTAAAATCACCAGGTCATGAACCCAAACTGAAACAACTGCCCCCCCTGAAAACAAAACCAAGTCACTTCCTCAACTGTCTCGTGGAGGTGGCATTGCCATCGTCTACAGAGACATCTTGGAGTCTTTCCTTTCCTTCTCCCATAACCACGCCTTTCCACATGATACTTTTGAAATGCTCGAAGTCACTCTCAGTGTCCTCAGTCAGTCAATCAGTTCAGTTCAATTCAATTCTAAAACACTCATAATCTTCTCTGTTTCACAATGAGTTCCGAACACTACTTGATCACTACAACCTTCGTTCTGGCAAACTTATCATCCTCGGAGATTTCGACTTTCATTTCGACAACCAAACCTCCACTGATGTCAAACGCCTATGTCAATCTCTGTCCGATCATTCTCTCTCTCAGTTCGTCACAGAACCAACACACAGATCTGGCCATACGTTGGACTGGCTCATCGCACGTGACTCTGATGCCATGATTGCGTCAGCGACTGTAACTGACGAACTTTCTTCTGACCATTCTGCTGTTGTATTCTCGCTTAATATTTCAAAACCTACCAGAACCAAAAAATCCGTTACTTGTCGCAACCTAAAATCCATCAGCATCAACACTTTTTCTTCTCAAGCTGCTGAACGTCTTTCCAAAATTTCTTCCTGTACCGACATATCCACACATACAATACTGTTCTCTCTGAACTGCTAGATGAACATGTACCCCCCACTACCAGCATGCTGCCTGATAGGCCTTCCGCCCTATGGTACACACAAGACACTCGACTTGCAAAATGCAAACGTCGCCAGTTGGAAAGGATGGCGAGCAACAAAACCTAAAGTCCACAATCAGATCTTCCGAAAACAAATAAATAAAGTCAAACATATGATCTCAACAGCGAAGACAAACTTCTTTTCTTCTCAAGTTCTCGATGCCACATCCACCAAATCTCTTTATCATATCAAATCTTCTCGGTTCTGCAAAAAAGACTCCTCTTTATTCTGCCTACACTTTATCTGAACTCCCCAATGTCTTCTCTTCTTTCTTTTTCGACAAAGACCAAAATATTCCTATGAGCTTGGACCAGATGTCTTTCCAACCTGCTATTCCTAATCCTCAATTCAATAGCTCTCCACTCCATTCCTTCAATCCATTGACTGAAACAGAAGTGAATGAAATCCTGAAAGAAATTACATTAAAATCCTGTGAACTTGATTCTATACCAGCCTCTGTCTTTTCCCAGTGTGTCTCACAGCTTCTCCCCACAATCACCAATATTGTCAACTGATCCCTTCTTACTGGAACGTTTCCATCCACTTTCAAAACTGCAATCGTTCGGCCACTTCTGAAGAAACCCAACCTTGATACAAATAATTATTTTGAAAAATTATCGACCAGTTTCTAACCTTCTTTTCCTGTCCAAACTCCTTGAAAAATCTGTCCTGAAGCAGCTCAACAACCACCTTTATTTCAACAATCTCCTTCACCCTTTTCAGTCTGCATATCATGCTGACCACAGCACTGAAACCACTCTCCTTCACATCCTGAACAATCTACTGCTAGCGTCCGACTCAGGAAAAAAAAATCCCTTCTCACTCCCGCCTTTGACACAATAGAACCATTCAATCCTTTCCCGTCTTCATTTTACATATGGCATCAACGGTACTGTTCTCATCTGGTTGAAATCTTATCTCACTGATCGATTCCAGTCTGTCATCGTCGATAATGTCCAGTCTGAACCTGTTAAAATCAAACACGGAGTCCCACAGGGATCTGTTTTAGGCCCAGTTCTCTTCACACTGTACACTGCTCCTCTTGCTGAAATTATCAAACACCACAATGTTAGTCATCATTCCTATGCTGATGACACTCAGCTTCAGAAGAGTGATACCCCTGAAAAATTTTCATTGCTCTTACAAGAAACATCTGAATGCTTCCTAGACATTCAAAACTGGATGACTCAAAATAAGTTACAATTGAACGCAGACAAAACCGAAGCAGTGATCATAGGAACTAAACAAAAACTCTCTTCCATCACAGCTGACAAAATCAAACTTGGCAGTACATCCATCCCTCTTTCCAGCTCAGTCAGGAACACACTGTTCATTCAAAAATTTATCAGTCAGACATGTCAATCCTGCTACTGTCACGTGCGACGCATCAGTTCCATTCGGAAATATCTGTCCACTGACGCAACATCTAGACTTGTCGTTTCTCTCTTTCTCTCTCACCTTGACTACTGTAACTCCCTATTGTCTGATTTGCCTGCTTCATCCATTCAGTTCCTTCAGCGCATACAAAACTCTGCTGCCCGACTCGTCCACAGAAAGAAAAGATCTGAGCACATCACTCCTATTTTGCAACATCTCCATTGGCTCCCTGTCTCACACAGAATAAAGTATAAGATCTGCACTCTATGTTATAAATGTATTCACAAATCTGCCCCTTCCTATCTTTGTGGCTGCCTTCACCTCTACAGTCCATCTCGCTCTCTACGATCGGCTTCGAATCCACTCTGTTTACGCATACCCAGATTCAAACACTCCACTGTTGGATGCCGTTCTTTCTCTGTCTCTGGACCTTGTATCAGGTCTCCACACTCAGCTCTTTCAAGTCTGGCCTTAAAATCCACCTCTTCACAAGATAGCCTCCCTCCCCTACCTCTTCCTTGTCTTCAGTTTCTTCAGTTTTAGAGTTATGCATACGTGTGATTGACTGGTGCGAAAGCGCTTAGATTTGTCTCTGCACAAGCCACAAGATTCAGTGCTATGTAAATACCATCATTATTACTATTATTATTATTATTACTAGATACAGCGCGTGTCACAAGTGAGTCTTAAAGGCCTTGCCTCTCTTGATTTCCAAGTTGATTCAGTGAAGTGGTGTTGTTTTTTCAGTTGATTCAGTGACGTTTTCTCCAGTTGATTCAGTTACGTGTTTTTTTTCTCCAGTTTATTCAGTGAAGTGTTAGTGTGTGTGTGTGTGTTTTTGTGTGTGTGTTTTTTTTGTTGTTTTTTTTGTTTTGTTTTAATTCAGGGAGACAGGAACGTGAGGCCAGCCTTGCACACGCACTGTCTCTTCCATCAACGTAAAACGTGATATAAATATTTAGTCACGTGCAGTTTGATTTCCTTGTCTCCAAAGGCACAGGCCAACAGACATGGTGGCTCTCGTGTGTGTGTGTGTGTGTGTGTGTGTGTGTGTGTGTGAAAGGGACAGAAAGAGAACACCAAGCGATATGAAAGAATAAAAGGAATATCCATGTCTCTGATGTAGTAGTACTCACCTCGTAGCTAGTGTCCCTGTCTCTGATGTAGCAGTACTGACCTCGTGGATAGTGTCCCTGTCTCTGATGTAGCAGTATTGACCTCGTGGATAGTGTCCCTGTCTCTGATGTAGCAGTACTGACCTAGTGGATAGTGTCTCTACCTCTGATGTAGTAGTATTGACCTCGTGGATAGTGTCCCTGTCTCTGATGTAGCAGTGCTGACCTCGTGGATAGTGTCCCTGTCTCTGATGTAGCAGTACTGACCTCGTGGATAGTGTCCCTGTCTCTGATGTAGCAGTATTGACCTCGTGGATAGTGTCCCTGCCTCTGATGTAGTAGTATTGACCTCGTGGATAGTGTCCCTGTCTCTGATGTAGCAGTATTGACCTAGTGGATAGTGTCTCTACCTCTGATGTAGCAGTATTGACCTCGTGGATAGTGTCCCTGTCTCTGATGTAGCAGTACTGACCTAGTGGATAGTGTCCCTGTCTCTGATGTAGCAGTACTGACCTAGTGGATAGTGTCCCTGTCTCTGATGTAGCAGTATTGACCTCGTGGATAGTGTCTCTACCTCTGATGTAGTAATATTGACCTCGTGGATAGTGTCCCTGTCTCTGATGTAGCAGTATTGACCTCGTGGATAGTGTCTCTACCTCTGATGTAGTAATATTGACCTCGTGGATAGTGTCCCTGTCTCTGATGTAGCAGTACTGACCTAGTGGATAGTGTCCCTGTCTCTGATGTAGCAGTACTGACCTCGTGGATAGTGTCTCTACCTCTGATGTAGCAGTATTGACCTCGTGGATAGTGTCCCTGTCTCTGATGTAGCAGTATTGACCTCGTGGATAGTGTCCCTGTCTCTGATGTAGCAGTGCTGACCTAGTAGATAGTGTCCCTGTCTCTGATGTAGCAGTATTGACCTCGTGGATAGTGTCCCTGTCTCTGATGTAGCAGTATTGACCTCGTGGATAGTGTCCCTGTCTCTGATGTAGCAGTATTGACCTCGTGGATAGTGTCCCTGTCTCTGATGTAGCAGTATTGACCTCGTGGATAGTGTCCCTGTCTCTGATGTAGTAGTATTGACCTCGTGGATAGTGTCCCTGTCTCTGATGTAGCAGTGCTGACCTCGTGGATAGTGTCCCTGTCTCTGATGTAGCAGTATTGACCTCGTGGATAGTGTCCCTGTCTCTGATGTAGCAGTACTGACCTCGTGGATAGTGTCCCTGTCTCTGATGTAGCAGTATTGACCTCGTGGATAGTGTCCCTGTCTGATGTAGCAGTACTGACCTAGTGGATAGTGTCCCTGTCTCTGATGTAGCAGTATTGACCTCGTGGATAGTGTCCCTGTCTCTGATGTAGCAGTACTGACCTCGTGGATAGTGTCCCTGCCTCTGATGTAGCAGTACTGACCTCGTGGATAGTGTCTCTACCTCTGATGTAGCAGTATTGACCTCGTGGATAGTGTCCCTGTCTCTGATGTAGCAGTATTGACCTCGTGGATAGTGTCCCTGTCTCTGATGTAGAGTAGATAGTGTCCCTGTTTCTCATGTAGTAGTACTGACTTCGAAGATAGTGTCCCTGTCTCTGATATAGCAGTATTGACTTCATAGATCAATCAGATTACTAGAGTTACTTCAGCATCTGGCTCAGTGAATTACAGTGTTTTCAGGAACATTTGGATTAATTACTGTTTCTGTTTCAAAGATGCGTCTATGTTGACTGCTGTGCATACGCACCACCACACCACCTTGAAAAGCAAACAGTTTGAGAATGCAGAAAACTGGTCAGATTACGGTGCTACCATGAATTTGACCTTTTTGTTCTGTGACATCGTCCGATAAAACCGTTTAGAATTTATGTAATGGATTAATAAAGATGTGTTTATTTGTATTGTATAGTACTATATTGCATTGTATTGTATTGTAAGGTCACCACCTTTGTCCAGGTTATCCTACAAAAGTTGGTGTTCAGATCTTCATATTGAGTTTTAACTCCATCAGTGAAGTATCTATGGTAAGTGTGTGTCTGTGTGTGAGTGTGCCTGTGTGTGTGTGTGTGTGTGTGTGTGTGTGTGTGTGTGTGTGTGTGTATTCGTGCGTGCGCGCGTGTGTAAAATATATATATATATGTGTGTGTGTGTGTGTGTGGTGTGTGTGAGTGAGTATGCGTGCGTGCGCGTGTTTGTGTGCATGTGTGTGTGTGGTGTGAGTGAGTGTTCGTGTGTATGTGTGTGAGTGTATGTAAGTGTGAGTATGTGTGTTGAGGGGGGAGGGGCGGTGGGGGGGAGTAAATGCAGACATAATTATACCCACTGCCAATTTGTTGAATGCTTGAGTCGTGAATTCTGCTCTTTTGTAATTACTTTTATTTCAGCTATTGAAACTATTGTTTGCTTTTTAAAAAAAAGAAAAAAAAGAAGATTGTTTTGAAAATTGTAAGTTTCAGTTTCAGTAGCTCAAGGAGGCGTCACTGCGTTCGGACAAATCCATATACGCTGCACCACATCTGCCAAGCAGATGCCTGACCAGCAGCGTAACCCAACACGCTTAGTCAGGCCTTGAGGAAAAAAAAAGTGAATAAATAATAGATAAGCTTACACAAATAAATAAATAAATAAATAAATAATAGCTATAATGTTAAAAAAAAAAAGGTAGTAGTAGTAATAATAATAATAATAACAAAAATTAATAACAATAATAAATGATTAAATAAATAAGACAACAATGATGACAAATAAGCAAACAGATGCAAAACGTGAAGACACACACCCACACATACACCCACACATGCACAACAGATACACACCGAACATGCAGCTTCACAGATACGAAAGCACAGCCAAACACACACAAACGTATATGAGCTCCAACACACACACACACACACACCACACACATTACCCTGCACCTCCTCTACCCCCCTCCTCCACACACTCATTTCTAGTCTACGTATCGCAGCTTCTACGGCACACACACACACACACACACACACACACACACACACACAGATGAACACTTACTTGTACAAGCACACACACGTATACCCATATCTCTACACACATATATACAAAGATATATATATATATATATATATATATATATATATATATCATATATATATATATATATATATATATATATATATATATATATATATATATACGTTCCAATATCCTGTTGCTCCCACAGTGTAGGCATGCATACACTCACATACCTCATCCTCTACCCAACCTCCCCCCACACACCCACCTCCCCCTCACACACACACACACACACACACACACACACACACGCACGCACGCACGCACGCACGCACGCACGCACGTGCACAGAACTCTACTGACACTTGTGTACACTTACACTCTCGCGCATGCACAAACGCACTCAAAAATACAGACCCACACATGCACACACATACACACACGCACAGAGGCTGCCACTGATTGGCCGCAAGAGGGATGGGAAAAGATCTCTGATGCCAAGAACGTGGCGTCTAGTGTGTTGCTCAGTCTATTGTATTTGGAAAAGCCCACAGAGACTGTAAATTGTAAATACACTGACTGATTATTTTGATTGTTTCTGTCTGGATTACAAGCATGTCGTGTAGCTAATACAGCATGTCTGTTGTTACACTGACTGATTATGTGATGGTTTCTGTCTGGATTACAAGCATCATGTGTAGCTAATACAGCATGTCTGTTGTTCCACTGTACACTGCTCCTCTCGCTGAAATTATCAACTGCCATAATGTCAGTCATCATTCCTATGCTGATGACACTCAACTCCAGAAGAGTGATACCCCTGAAAAATTGTCCTCGCTCTTGCAAGAAACATCCAACTGCTTCCTGGACATACAAAACTGGATGACTCTAAATAAGTACAATTGAACGCAGACAAAACTGAAGCAGTGATTATAGGAACTAAACAAAAACTGTCTTCCATCACAACTGACACAATCAAACTTGGCAGCACATCCATCCCTCATCCATTTCAGTCAAGAACCTCGGCGTTGTCCTTGACAACACACTGTCCATGCAAAAATTTATCAGTCAGACATGTCAATCCTGTTACTGTCAATTGCGGCGCATCAGTTCCGTCCGGAAATATCTGTCCGCTGACGCAACATCTAGACTTGTCGTTTCTCTCATTCTCTCTCGCCTTGACTATTGTAACTCTCTATTGTCTGGTTTGCCTATTCAGTCCCTTCAGTGCATACAAAACTCTGCTGCCCGACTCGTCCTCAGAAAGAAAAGATCTGAGCACATCACTCCTCTTTTGCAACATCTCCACTGGCTCCCTGTCTCACACAGAATAAAGTACAAGATTAGCAATATAAATGTATTCACAAATCTGCCCCTTCATATCTCTGTGACTGCCTTCACCTCTACACTGCATCTCGCTCTCAACGATCGGCTTCGAATCCACTCTGTTTACGCATACCCAGATTCAAACACTCGACTGTCGGCTGCTGTTCTTTCTGTCTCTGGACCGTGTAATTGGAATGAACTTCCTATTTTGCTTCGTCAGGTCTCCACACTCAGTTCTTTCAAGTCTGGCCTTAAAACCCAACTCTTCCCAAAATAGCCTCCCTTCCCTGCTTCTTCCTTGTCTTCGGGGTTTTTTTTCTTGTTTTTTTTCTCCCAGTTTTAGAGTTATGCATGGGTGTGAATGACTTGTGCGAAAGCGATTTGATTTGTCTCTGCACAAGATTCAGCACTATATGAAAAATAATAAATTATTAATATGATTTTGACTGATTATGCTGATGGTTTCTGTCTGGATTACAAGCATGACGTGTAGCTAATACAGCATGTTTGTTATTACACTGACTGATTATGTGATGGTTTCTGTCTGGATTACAAGCATGACGTGTAGCTAATACAGCATGTTTGTTATTACACTGACTGATTATGCTGATGGTTTCTGTCTGGATTACAAGCATGACGTGTAGCTAATACAGCATGTTTGTTATTACACTGACTGATTATGCTGATGGTTTCTGTCTGCATTACAAGCATGACGTGTAGCTAATACAGCATGTTTGTTATTACACTGACTGATTATGCTGATGGTTTCTGTCTGGATTACAAGCATCATGTGTAGTTAATACAGCATGTCTGTTGTTGCTCGAGTCGTTATGCTTGTTTCTTTTCTGACCCTGTCACTTGTTGAATTCATGCCCCCCCCCTCCCTCCCCCCCCCCCCCAACGGACCTCCCCCCTCCCACCCCCCAGGACTACTCGCTGTGCATCTTCCTCCGCCAAACGTGGAACGACTCCAGGCTGGTGTACCCGCCTTTGGAAGGCGTCCGGGCGCTGGAGCTGGACACACGCGTTATGGATAGTATCTGGGTTCCTGACCTCTACTTCACCAATGAGAAGACGGCCCACTTCCATGACGTCACCGTGCCCAACAAGCTCATGAACATTTACCCTGACGGTCAGGTGCTTTACAGTATGCGGTGAGTTAGTTGTTGTTGTTGTTGTTTTGTTTGTTTTGGGGGGTTATGTGTGTCTGTTGTTGTTGTTTACCCTATCCTTTGCTAAGGTATGGTGCCACCTGATCGTCGTAAGTCACACTTTCCTGTGCAGTGGTATGGTACCAAGTGATATCACAAAGTCACACTTTCCTTTGAAAGCAAGAAGAGGTCAAAATGAGTACTATATCTAGAACAGCAGTGTAAAGGTTTGTGTGTGTAATTGTTCCTCCTCTTGACGTCACACCCACCGTTTTCAGCCCTTGGATACAGGAGTTGATAAACCTCTCCATTCTCTCACTGTCATCTGGGCTCAAACACTTGAACATTGATGTTATCAACCCATAGTTCACGGCACATAGCTGTACTGTATCCCTGTTATGTGGGGTAAAACACATGAACATTGATGTTATCAACCGACAGTTCACGGCACATAGCTGTAGTGTATCCCTGTTATCTGGGCTCAAACACTTGAACATTGATGTTATCAACCGACAGTTCACGGCACATAGCTGTACTGTATCCTGTATCTGGGCTCAAAACTTGAACATTGATGTTATCAACCGATAGTTCACGGCACATAGCTGTACTGTATCCCTGTCATCTGGGCTCAAACACTTGAACATTGATGTTATCAACCGATAGTTCACGGCACATAGCTGTACTGTATCCCTGTTATCTGGGCTCAAACACTTGAACATTGATGTTATCAACCGATAGTTCACGGCACATAGCTGTACTGTATCCCTGTCATCTGGGCTCAAACACTTGAACATTGATGTTATCAACCGACAGTTCACGGCACATAGCTGTACTGTATCCCTGTTATGTGGGGCTAAAAGACTTGAACATTGATGTTATCAACCGATAGTTCACGGCACATAGCTGTACTGTATCCCTGTCATCTGGGCTCAAACACTTGAACATTGATGTTATCAACCGACAGTTCACGGCACATAGCTGTACTGTATCCCTGTTATGTGGGGTAAAAGACTTGAACATTGATGTTATCAACCGATAGTTCACGGCACATAGCTGTACTGTATCCCTGTCATCTGGGCTCAAACACTTGAACATTGATGTTATCAACCGATAGTTCACGGCACATAGCTGTAGTGTATCCCTGTTATCTGGGCTCAAACACTTGAACTTTGATGTTATCAACCGACAGTTCACGGCACATAGCTGTACTGTATCCCTGTTATCTGGGCTCAAACACTTGAACATTGATGTTATCAACCGATAGTTCACGGCACATAGCTGTACTGTATCCCTGTTCTGTGGGGTAAAACACTTGAACATTGATGTTATCAACCGACAGTTCACGGCACATAGCTGTACTGTATCCCTGTTATGTGGGGTAAAACACTTGAACACTGATGTTATTAACCGATAGTTCACGGCACAGTGTACTGTATGCAGCTCTGGTGACGTCTGTCATTTACCTTTTATCTCACTGGTGTCCTTGTCCTCTTTTTTGTAATCACTCCATGAAAATATAGTATGCATGCTCTCATTTGTTAGTTAGCTAGCTTCGTTTGGCATTTTTTGTGTGCTTGTCAGCGTGTATGAAAGAGATAGATATAGACAGAGAGAAAGAGACAGACAAGCAAACAGACACACAGAGAGAGAGCGAGAGAGAAGTTCAGCTTTATTTTAACAGTTATTTTGAGAGCTTTATTTGAGGACAGTTTCAGTAGCTCAAGGAGGCGTCACTGCGTTCGGACAAATCCATATACGCTACACCACATCTGCCAAGCAGATGCCTGACCAGCAGCGTAACCCAACGCGCTTTGTCAGGCCTTGAGGAAAAATAAAATAAAATAAATGAATAAATAATGAATAAATATATAAAATGAAATAAATAAATAAATAAATAAAATGAAAAAAAAAATGATATAATTTTAAAAAATAAATAAATAATAATTATTATTATAATAATAATGAAAATAAAATAAATAGATAAATAAATTAAAATAATTATTAAAAAAAAACAAAAAAACAGACACACATTCACACACACACACACATATGCATAACAGATATGTACCAAACATGCAGTTTCACAGATATGAAAGCACAGTCAAATACACATAAACGTACATGATCCCCAACACACACACACACACACACACACACACACACACACACACACACATATTACCCTGCACCCCTCTACCCCCCTCCACACACTCGTTTCTAGGCTACGTATCGCAGCTTCCACGGCACACACACAACACACACACACACACACACACACACACACACACACACACACACACACATCCAGAGGCACACTTACTTGTACAAGCACACACACATACGCCCATATCCCCCACCCCCAACCCCACACACATATATACGTCAAAATTCTACCATATAGTAACAGTGATCTAGTATGGTTAATGATACCTGGGACCAACAATGACAATGATATTTACATTGGATGTGTATATATCCCACCACAAACATCGTCATTTGGTCGGGACAACACCGCGAGCATATGGGACAAGATAGAGGACAGCGTGGAACAATCAACACTAAAAGGAAATGTTATATTGTGTGGTGATTTTAATGCACGAACTGCGCAAGTTACTGATTACATTAAGATGGATTCTGATAACAATGTATGTAATTTACCACGTACTTATTCATTTGACACAGAGTGTGATAGAAATTCCATGGACTCTTTGATACAAAGAACTGGCAGAAGATTGATATCAATGTGCATTGACAATGATCTGTGCATCCTTAATGGAAGAACACTGGGTGATCTTCATGGGCGTTTCACATGCTATAATCAGCATGGTAGCAGTGTTGTAGATTATTTTATTTGCTCTAAGGCAATTTGTCAGGAAATATTGCACATGAAAGTTCACCCTCTTACAAGATTTTCTGATCATTGCCAACTAGAATTAAAATTATTTATGACTGGATTATGGAGACAAAAACAAAATATAGTAGATAAATCTCATGATAGAAGTTTACTTAAAAATACATTTAAACAAAACTATATTGATAAAAAATACAATTGGGATCAATATTCATCAGCAGCATATGTCAAAGCTTTAGGTTTACCATGGATACAGGAACAAATACATAATATATATAACAAACTGAGCAGTCAAACTGTTAATCAATTTATCGTTAATGATATCGAAGTGAATGACGTTGTTAATGAATTCACACAAATAATGACGTCAGCTGCGAATGTTAGTCTAAGAACAGAATGTAGATTTCATAAGCAAAAACGCCGAAGAAATAAAAAATGG
Source organism: Babylonia areolata (assembly GCF_041734735.1). Classification (NCBI taxonomy): domain Eukaryota; kingdom Metazoa; phylum Mollusca; class Gastropoda; order Neogastropoda; family Buccinidae; genus Babylonia; species Babylonia areolata. The sequence continues at coordinate 424,211 of NC_134899.1, forward strand.
TTTGACAGAGACTGTTATCAACACAGGAGAGACATTAAATCAATTTTGAATGCGTTAAATAGGCAGCCATACAATCAGTCTTTACGTCAAAAATATTTTGCTAAACGCAAGATATACAACAGACTGGTAAAGCAAAAGAAACATTCATATAAAAATCTCTTAGTGAAAGAATTAAACGAGGCGCTCAATAAAGATCCAAAGTCAGCATGGAAAACAATTAAAACTTTACAGGCAATGGGAGAACAGAACGTATGTAAACATCAATTAAATGTTTCAAAATGGATTTATCATTTAGAAAATTTAATTGGAAAAGACGTGGAAATAAATGACGAGCAAAAAACAAAAGTTCAAAATGAACTTGAAAACACTGAAATGTTAGATGATGGTAATACATTAAGTTTCAATAAAGAAATTACTGAAGAAGAAATACGAAAGGCATGCCTAAGTCAAAAAAACAAAACATCGCCAGGAAGGGACGCAATTACAAATGAGATGATCAAAAGCAGTCTTCCGGTTCTGTTACCTGTCATGCAAAAGCTATATAATATAATATATACAACAGGTACATATCCAGACAATTGGAAAACTGGTATCAGTATCCCTTTATATAAAAGCGGCAACCCAATGAACCCAAATAACTATCGGGGGATTACACTGACTAATACATTAGGTAAAGTATTCTGCACAATCCTGAATACAAAAATGATTAAATATCTGGAGACTAACGACGTTTTGATCAAAGAACAAGCCGGATTTCGAAAAAACTATAGAACCACTGATCAAATCTTTGTTTTAAAAAAGCTAGTAGATGAGATAATAAAAAGAAAAAACAGTCGACTATATGGTTGTTTTGTAGATTTTCAAAAAGCGTTCGACAGTGTTTGGCATGATGCAATGATGCTGAAGCTACACCGGATAGGAATAAAAGGTAAATGTTTTAATATCATAAAAAATATGTATACGAACGCTAAAATCTACGCAAAATCACAAGATCATTTCAGCAGAGAATTTATTATTCGAAAAGGGGTACATCAGGGAAATACACTCAGCCCAACTCTATTCAATATTTTCAAAAATGATATCACCACAGATATGACAGATATGAACTCCCCAACAATTCACAACACTTCATCTACTAGAATCCCATGTCTTTTATATGCAGATGATTTAGTTATTTTATCATTATCTAAAGACGGCTTGCAACAAAAGCTTAACATTTTACACTCTTACTGCAGTCAATGGGGCTTACGTTTAAATAGAGAAAAGACAAAAGTAATCGTTTTTTCAAAAACTGCCCCTAAAATACCCCTACATTTTAAATGCGGAGAGGACATAATTGAAACAGCAGAAGAATATAAATATTTAGGGGTTATATTTCATAGAAATGGCAACTTAAGTCAAGCACAAGGTCATCTTAAAAATCAAGCAAATAAGGCTCTACATGTCCTACTCAGAACATTTCGTAATACAAATATGAATATAGATATCATGTGTCAGTTATATGATACTTTGATAACGCCTATTTCAACATATGGAGCAGAAGTTTGGTTCCCATATGATGTTACAGGAAATGTATCGTTTAATTTATTCGAATTATTCAGTAATTGTCTTTTCAACAAATTTCCACATGAAAGACTTCATGTCAAGTTTTGTAAGCAGTTACTTGGTGTACATAAAAGAGCAATGGTTCTCCCCGTTTTAGGAGAATTAGGAAGATTTCCTATTAGCCTAAAAATAATATGTCAAGTTATTGGCTATTGGATACACATATTAGAGCTTCCTCAAAATTCACTTGTATACACAACATATAACTGCATGTATCGTCAAACAAATGAAAATGTTCAGTGGCTACTTTTCATAAGAAATGTATTAACTAGCACTGGATTAGATCATGTTTGGAAAAATCAGTTCACTTTTAGTGTTAAAAGATTAAAGCATGCTGTATCCAAGAAGCTTGAAAATGAATATATAAAATTTTGGAAACAGAAACATGACAGTTCATCTAAATTAGCATTTTACAAGAACGCTGTGACAAATTATAAAATTGAACCGTATTTAAAGAATACAGCAAATACACAACACAGGAATGCACTGACCATGTTACGAATCAGCGCCCATGACTTACAAATCGAACAGGGAAGATATAAAAATACACCGAAAGAACAAAGACTGTGTGATACTTGTAACAGTTTAGAAGATGAGATTCACCTTCTAGACAATTGTGTAAAGTACAATACTTACAGACACAGATTCCTAATCGATATATGTCGTCCAAATGCAAAGCCTAGTGAATTGATCCTTCTAACAGAAATACAGCCAAGGCTGGCGAAATTTGTTCATGAATGTTTCTCTTCTTAATATGCTCATGTTTATGTTTCATTGTGTCTTATAAACTTTAAGGTTTTATGACAATAAAAAGTATTCTATTCTATTCTATTCTATATACAAAGAGATACATATGCACACCCGCACGTTCCAATATGCCGTTGCTTCCACAGTGTAGGCATGCATACACACACATACCTCATCCTCTCCACAAACACACGCACAGAGGCTGCCACTGATTGGCCGCAAGAGGGATGGGAAAAGATCTCTGATGCCAAGAACGTGACGTCTAGTGTGTTGCTCAGTCTATTGTATTTGGAAAAGCCCACAGAGACTCTGTTCCGTTTTGAAGAAATTTGCGCAATGTTGGTTTGGAAATGATGCCGATATTTGTTTGATTTGCAAAGCAACGTGCTCTACCTTTCATGCTAGACTTATGGCCGCTCTCTCTCTCTGCCTTTATCTCTTTGAGGCGATCGATAGTGTAATGGCCTTGTACCTGTTCTTTTTGATATTCTTTGACTTTTCTGAGGATTTCCGATTTTCCTAGATGTAGGCCGCTCGTTATTGTTGCGTTACCAGCAAGTCTGTCAGCTCGCTCATTTCCTTTAACACCTGCATGTCCCGGGCAGTATGACCATGTAAGTTTTTTTAATCTGAAAGTTGCGCATTGCCTTATGCCACTCTGGGCTTCCTATTCCATTTTCAATTTTCTGTATGAGGTTCATTGAGTCAGTTAGAATCATGGCATGTTGGTTTCCGGGCATATGGATAGACGATAGCCACTGGAGGGCATGTGTCAGAGCTTCAGCTTCCATCATTAGGCTGGAGGTTGTGACTTTGTAGGCAGCATTCTCTTCTCTAATTGTTTTTCCATTTTGTTTCGCAGTGAATCCCCAATCAGATTGGTCTTTGGTGACTGAGCCATCTGATATCCTCTTCTTTACTGTTTTCTTCGATGAGTAGCTTCACTTCCGCATCAGTTTTGCCCTCTGGCCATTCCCGACAATGTCTTCCTAGAGTGGGTGAAATGGCTGTGTTGAATAGATGGTTGAGGTTTTTGGGTTTTTTCTCCCATTCTTGTGTTTCTTTCAGGTCTTGTAGTCGGCATACTAGCTGGATTGTGTCTTCTGCTTGCCCCATCCATGTTCTTCCTCATCCTAGACGGCTGCCTTTTGGTTCTTTGACTGCGTCATGCAGTGGGTTTTGAGGGTTTTCTAATGCTTGGAAGTAGGTCTTAACCTGTTCTAACTTGTTTCTGGCCTGCACTGAAGTCAAGCAGGTATCGCATGGTTTCCGTGGACGTGTCTTTTGTTGTTCCAAGGATCAGCCTCATAGCTTCATTTTGAACTCTTTCTAATTTTAGGAGGTTGCTTTGAGATGGTGTTGTTAGCCCAAGTCCGTAGTCGATCACACTGAGGACGAGTGATTGGTATAGCAGGAACAGGTGGCATTGTTCAATACCTTTGGTTGCCATTGCTTTTAAGACTGAAAGTGCCCTTTTTGCATTTGAGAACGGTATTTTCCGTATGTTTTCTGAAGGTCAGCATCCTGTCGAACTGTATTCCTACTCAATGACTCAATAACCGACTCAATGAACCTCATACAGAAAATTGAAAACGGAATGGGAAGCCCAGAGTGGCATAAGGCAATGCGCAGCTTTCAGATTAAAAAACTCACATGGTCATACTGCCCGGGACATGCAGGTGTTAAGGGAAATGAGCGAGCTGACAGACTTGCTGGTAACGCAACACCAACGAGCAGCCTACATCTAGGAAAATCGGAAATCCTCAGAAAAGTCAAAGAATATCAAAAAGAACAGGTACAAGGCCATCACACCATCGATCGCCTCAAAGAAATAAAAGCAGAGAGAGGGAGTGGCCGTAAGTCTAACATGAAAGGTAGAGCACGGTGCTTTGCTAATCAAACAAATATCGGCATCATTTCCAAACCAACATTGCGCAAATTTCTTCAAAACGGAACAGAGTCTCTGTGGGCTTTTCCAAATACAATAGACTGAGCAACACACTAGACGCCACGTTCTTGGCATCAGAGATCTTTTCCCATCCCTCTTGCGGCCAATCAGTGGCAGCCTCTGTGCGTGTGTGTATGTGTGTGTTTGTGTGCATGTGTGGGTCTGTATTTTTTAGTGCGTTTGTGCATGCGCGAGAGTGTAAGTGTACACAAGTGTCAGTAGAGTTCTGTGCACGTGTGTGTGTGTGTGTGTGTGTGTGTGTGTGGGGGGGAGGTGGGGGTGCGGAGGGAGGTGGGGTAGAGGATGAGGTATGTGAGTGTATGCATGCCTACACTGTGGGAGCAACAGGATATTGGAACGTATATATATATATATATATCTTTGTACATATGTGTGTGGAGATATGGGCATATGTGTGTGCGCTTGTACAAGTAAGTGTTCATCTGTGTGTGTGTGTGTGTGTGTGTGTGTATGTGTGCCATGGAAGCTGTGATACGTAGACTAGAAATGAGTGTGTAGAGGAGGGGGGTAGAGGAGGTGCAGGGTAATGTGTGTGGTGTGTGTGTGTGTGTGTTGGAGCTCATGTACGTTTATATGTATTTGACTGTGCTTTCATATCTGTGAAACTGCATGTTCGGTGCATATCTGTTATGCATGTGTGGGTGTATATGTGAATGTGTGTCTTCATGTTTTACATCTATTTGCTTATTTATCTTCTTTTTTTTTCATTATAGTTATTATTTATTATTTATTTATTTATTTGTGTAAGCTTACCTATCATTTATTCACCTTTTTTTTTTTTTCCCTCAAGGCCTAAGCGCGTTGGGTTACACTGCTGGTCAGGCATCTGCTTGGCAGATGTGGTGTAGCGTATATGGATTTGTCCGAACGTAGTGACGCCTCCTTGAGCTACTGATACTGATACTGATACTGTATTCCTAGGTAGCATTCGGTTTTCTCGATCTGAATCCCGTCGAATGACAGAGGTGGTGGTGATTTGCTCGCGGTTCTGTTGTTGAGGGTGCACAGCAACGTTTGGGCTTTCGCTGGATTGATGGAAGATCTTGTGTCTTTGCACCATTGAGCAATATTGTTTGTGGACGGCTTTGGTTCTTTCTTGAGCATCATTCGAAGTTTTGAAGAGCAGGCAATCATCCGCAAGAGTGAGAACCCGAGCTATTCCATTGTTGTTTAAGTCTGCAAGGCCCTTCGTGTAGACATTGTACAGGACAGGAGAGTGCGGAGACCCTTGTGGCAGTCCCATGGATAGTTTAGAAGTTGCAGACATCTATCTACGAGGTGTAGGACGACGGTTCTTTCCTGAAGCGCTGCTGCTATCCATCTTGTCAGGGTCAAACTTACTCCATACCTTAGTAGCAGCTCCATGAGGTGCGCAAAGTGGACTTTATTGTATGCATCTTCAAGGTCGATTGCTACTGCTAGTGTTTCTTTTTTCTTTTTCTTTTTTTTTAAATTTGAGGACAGTGTGTGATACGAAACCATCAACACAACAATATGAACAGCATCACTCGTGCACGTGGAGCACTGAAATCTTGGTATCGCATTCTATAGCAGTAAACGTCACATGAAATAGATACTGTATTGCAAACCAATTTTGTATTTTTTAATCCTATTTCCATTTACTTAAATATCGCTAACATTATGAACATTTTCACGGAAAGAGGTTTCATCTATATCTTTTTCTTTCATCACTTGCACTGATAAGCATAAGGTTACGTGAAGGACTGATTATCGAATTGGTATTCAGGTGTAATAGTAAGTATGTCTGCCTGTAATTTTATTTTTCAAACATGACTGTATTTTTAATAGATAGCGTAGCCTTTTTCGTATGCAGTGCCTTAAGTTTAACAGTGTTTTGAAGGGCCTCTGACATCGAAACGATTCAATGTCCTTGTTTATAAAGGACTCCAATAATAATAATAATGGTATTTATATAGCGCTGAATCTTGTGAAGAGACAAATCAGTGTGCTTTCGCACCAGTCATTCACACGCATGCATAACTCTAAAACTGGGGGAAAAAAAACCAAAAAAAACGAAGACATGGAGAGGCAGGGAAGGGAGGCTATTTTGGGAAGAGGTGGGTTTTAAGGCCAGACTTGAAGGAGCTGAGTGTGGAGACCTGACGAAGCGAAAGAGGAAGTTCATTCCAATTACAAGGTCTAGAGACAGAGAAAGAACAGCGGCCAACAGTGGAGTGTTTGAATCTGGGTATGCGTAAACAGAGTGGATCCGAAGCCAATCGTAGAGAGCGAGATGGAGTGTAGAGGTGAAGGCAGCCGCAGAAATAGGAAGGGGCAGATTTGTGAATACATTTATAATAATAATAATAATATTTTATTTTTATATAGCGCTATAATACAAGCATAAGCAAGTTCTAAGCACTTTACAATCCAGTACCTAAAGTGAAACAAGAAAGCATATAAAAAGTAGTAGAAACATAAAACAAAATCATTAATATTATTTTTAAAAAAAGAAAAGAAAAAAAAACCAACGAAAAAACACACACGCACACAATGCATAAAAACTCACAAAGTAGCATACTATCAATACTACAACTATTACACTCCAACACTCACACTAACACCCATGCACAGACACACACATGATTAAACGGCTGAGATGACAGCAGTTTTCACTTAAAATACATACATGTAAAAAGGAACATAATTGTAATCTGCGTGCCACAGATTTTGTAAAAATTGTAAAATAAAATTTTGGATAGAAAAGGTAAAAGGGGTAAAAATTTATAACATAGAGTGCTAATCTTGTACTTTATTCTGTGTGAGACAGGGAGTCAGTGAAGATGTTGCAAAAGAGGAGTGGTGTGCTCAGATCTTTTCTTTCTGAGGACGAGTCGGGCAGCAGAGCTTTGTATGCGCTGAAAGGGACTGAATGGATGAAGCAGGCAAATCAGACAATAAAGAGTTACAGTAGTCAGGGCAAGAGAGAATGAGAGAAACGACAAGTCTAGATGTTGCGTCAATGGACAGATATTTCCGGATGGAACTGATGCGCCGCAATTGACAACAGCAGCAGGATTGACATGTCTGACTGATAAATTTTTGCATGGAGAGTGTGTTGTCAAGGACAACGCCGAGGTTCCTGACTGAACTGGAAAGAGGGATGGATGTACTGCCAAGTTTGATTGTGTCAGTTGTAATGGAAGACAGTTTTTGTTTAGTTCCCATGATCATTGCTTCAGTTTTGTCCGCGTTCGATTGTAACTTATTTAGAGTCATCCAGTTTTGAATGTCCAAGAATGGAAACGATTCAACGTCCTTGTTTGTAAGGGACCCAGACACTGAAATCTTTAATGTAACATTGTTTTGAAGGGATGCCGACATTGAAACATTTTAATGTAACGTTGTTTTGAAGGGATGCCAACATTGAAACGTTTTAATGTAACATTGTTTTGAAGGAATGCTGAGATTGAAACGTTTTAATGTATCATTGTTTTGAAGGAATGCTGACATCATAGAACCTCTTCATATCGTGCCTGTCAGCATATCCCTGGATCTCATCAGCTTTGTCACTCAGCCACTTATCCTGCATCTGACGTAACTTTTGCTGAACAGTCCTGTGGATGGCATTGTACGCATCCTTTTTTTATGTGGACTTTGGGTTGCTCAGGTAGGCTTGATACAGACGGCGTTTCTCATCCAGAAGCTGCTTGATTTCATCGCAGTTTTCATCAAACCAGTCTTTGTGTTTTCTGGTCATGGGTCCCAGGGTCTCTGAAGCTGTACTATAGATCAGCTCGCGCAGGGTCCTCCAGTCAGACTCCACATTCTGGTTATCCAGAGAGGCGGATTCCAGACGATCTTCCAGCAGCTCCACAAAGGTCTGTTTGATGGTGATGTTTTTCAGCTTAGCGATGTTAAGCCGTTTTGGAGCCTTCTGGCCTTGGGGACGTCTCTTGGGTTGGATTCGAATATTCAGCTTCGAGACTACAAGGCGATGGTCTGTCCAACACTCGGCGCCGCACATGGTCTTTGTCACACGTACATCTTGCCTATCCCTTTTCCTGACGATGACGTAATCAATGAGATGCCAATGCTTTGAGCGAGGGTGCATCCATGACGTCCTGTTACGGGTAGGGAGGCAGAAAACTGTGTTGGTTATCAGCAGTTCGTGCTCTGCACAGGTCTGAAGCAAAAGCAATCCATTTGGGTTGCAGTGGCCCACACCGTGCTTTCCAATCACTCCATCCCAGGAGATGTAGTCAAAGCCAACTCTAGCATTGAAGTCCCCAAGAATGATGAGCGTGTCTGCTTTCGGGATAGCAGCAATGACAGAGTGAAGGTCTTCGTAGAACTTCGCCTTCACTTCATCCGGGTTGGTCATAGTTGGGGCGTAGGCACTGACAATGGTGAGGTGCTTCTGGCCAGATGCCAGTGGGAGTTTCATGGTCATAAGCCTATCGTTGACTCCCTTTGGGATTCCAGCTAGCTTGCTGACAAGTGCTGTTTTTACTGCAAAACCAGCGCCAGCCTCACGTCGCTCTTCGCTTCCTCGTCCACTCCAGAAGAAGGTGTAACCAGATCCCCGTTCATTGAGCTCGCCTTCGCCTGCAAGCCGAGTCTCACTCAAGACTGCGATGTCGATGTTGTATCTGGCGAGTTCGGATGCAGCTAGTGCCGTTCTCCTTTGGGGTCTGTCCGCATCATCTCTGTCCAGGGAGTCCGTATGTTCCAAGCACCAATGGTGAGAGGAACGATCCTTATTTTTTTCTTTCCTTTCTCTTTGTTTCGACTGCTGATGTAGGGTCCCCGCCAGCCGCGGTATGCTGGCCAGGGTGATATGAAGCAGGCAATTTTTAGGGCACCTTTTCTAGCCCCTTCCTCATGCCAGGGAGGTGAGCAGTGCATTCCTAAAGAGGGCTGCTCAGACGCTCAGACGGCTGTCGAGCTCCATCGCTGCTCCTGTCGATGAAGAACGACCCTATGGCCTGAGCCGCATGCATGCAGGTCTGTGGCTGCGACTGCCAGTGTACCCACACCTGTCGTTTCGTGGCTCGCCTGTCGCCACAGGACTTGGGGATGATGAAAGGATGAAGGATGAAAGGTCACAAAGGATGACTGATGACTTGCGCAATGAGTTTGTTTAAAGTGAAGAGGAGTTGCGCAACGTCGACCCCACTCTCTCGTCCGGGTTCACCAATTTCCAGTGGCAAGACTAAGTCGAGACAACTGGAGGATGAGCACGGATGCAGTGGATGACCAAGATATCCTTTCGGTGTCTCATCTTGCTCTTTGCACTCCACAGTGCGTTGCTTTAACCGCCTTCCTCTCCGTTGAACCGATAGGTTTCTTCCGCAGATTCTGCCGGATCCAGACTTCGTATGCATGGGTAGACACACCCCGGGGGCCAACTGCGTGTGGCATACACACAGCACGGTGGAGCTAGATGGCCGTCAGAGGCTCTCCTGAGCCGACGCCCTTTTATGGATCTCGTTTTTAATTCCATAAGGGTGTCTAGCCACCCACCTCACCAGTCCCGCAAGGGAGCGGTGGGAGTGCCGGTTTAGTCGCCGGCACCCCGACCTTGAACAGGTTGTACTGGATTACAGGTTACCAGTAGCAGATCTAATGACCTGACCTGACACATAACTTCTTAATGTAATATTGTTTTGAAGGCATGCTGACATGGAAACGTTTTAATGTAACATTGTTTTGAAGAGATGCTGACATTGAAACGTTTTAATGTATCATTGTTTTGAAGGAATGCTGACATGGAAACGTTTTAATGTAACATTGTTTTGAAGGCATGCTGACATGGAAACGTTTTAATGTAACATTGTTTTGAAGGCATGCTGACATTGAAACGTCTTCATGTGATTTGCTACAGTGCCTTGGTGACATGGCGGTTACCCATTTTCATTTGCTTTTCTTGGCAGTTACCCATTTTCATTTGCTTTGTCAAAGAAAATAGATGCACGCTGACACAGAATAAAGTGTCATTTCAAATTTTATTTTGAAGGGAGAAATGGATTAACATTTGAGATTTGTTTCGGAGAAATGGATAACATTTGCATGGCTTGTCTTTGTCTGTCGCACAAAAACAAAAATCCAAAGCGTCGGCCACGATTCAGATGAGATGATAAACCGATGTCCCATGTGTAGCATGCACTTAGCACGTATAAAAGAACTCACGACAACAAAGGTTGACCCTTACAAAATCGTGTTTAAAAAGATCAGTTCTGCCAGTGTTTCTTTTAGCGTGCTTTTTTTATCCTTTTTTTTCTCGCCGTTTGTTCAGAATCTCCATGAAGCTGACCTGTGACATGAACCTGTGGAAATATCCCTTTGACTCTCAGGTCTGCAACATCAACATGGAGAGCTGTGAGTCTGTCTACCTATGTCTCCGTCTGTTTGTCTGTCTGTCTCCATCTGTTCCTCTGTCTCTGTCTGTTCCTCTGTCTCCGTCTGTTCCTCTGTCTGCCTCCATCTGTTTCTCTGTTCCTCTGTCTGTCTCCGTCTGTTTCTCGTCTCCGTCTGTTTCTTTGTCTGTCTCCGTCTGTTTCTCTGTCTTCGTCTGTTCCTCTGTCTCCGTCTGTTCCTCTGTCTGTCTCCGTCTGTTCCTCCGTCTGTTCCTCTGTCTCCGTCTGTTCCTCTGACTCCGTCTTTTCCTCTGTCTCCGTCTGTTTGTCTGTCTGTCTCCGTCTGTTCCTCTGTGTTTCTCTGTCTCTGTCTGTTCCTCTGTCTGTCTCTGCCTGTTCCTCTGTCTCCATCTGTTCCTCTGTCTGTCTCCACCTGTTTCTCTATCGCTATTTGTTTCTCTGTCTTCGTCTGTTCCTCTGTGTTTCTCTATCTCCGTGTGTTCCTCTGTGTCTCCGTCTGTTTCTCTGTCTCTGTCTGTTCTTCTGTCTGTCTCCGTCTGTTTCTCTGTCTGTCTCTGTCTCCGTCTGTTTGTCCGTCTGTTTCTGTGTCTGTCTTGTCCGTCCGTTTCTATGTCTGTCTCTGTCTCTCAGGTCAGCTAAATCAGCATGGAAAGCTGTGTCAGCTGTCTGTCTCTTTCTTGGTCTGTCCCTCCTTCTCTGTTCCTCTGTCTGCGTTTCTGTCTGTGTGTCTGTATCTCTGTCTCCCTTTCTGTCTGTGTGCCTGTATCTCTGTCTACTTTTCTGTCTGTGTGTCTGTATCTCTCTCCCTTTCTGTCTGTGTGCCTGTATCTCTCTGTTTCTGTCTGTGTGTCTGTATTTCTCTGTCTCCCTTTCTGTCTGTGTGTCTGTATCTCTGTTTCTGTCTGTATGTGTATCGCTCTGTCTCCCTTTCTCTGTTTGTGTGTATCTCTATTTCTGTCTGTGTCTCTGTATCTCTGTCTCCCTTTCTGTCTGTGTGTCTATCTCTGTCTGTTTCTGTCTGTGTGTGTATCTCTGTCTTTCGCTTTGTGTGTTAAGTATATTATATTATCACATAATGAGAAATCACAAAGTGCATGTGTGTGTGTGTGTGTGTGTGTGTGTGTGTGTGTGTGTGAACCAGACGTAATGGAAGTACGGCAATGATAAGAATTATGAAAATTGTGCAAGGACAATGGTTGAAAAACACTGATCACGGAAATTGGAGTTGTTGCGATATACGACAGGCTTGGGACTGCAAGATGGCACATTGAAGTATGACTGGTACAGAGTGTGTCAGAAAGCCACTGTTTACCCTTGGTGACTTCAGTGTCAGAGTGGGTGCTGATCCACCTGAATGGGTCAGTCTGGCACTGGGAAGATGTCCACCTGTCTGGGTCAGTCTGGCACTGGGAAGATGTCCACCTGTCTGGGTCAGTCTGGCACTGGGCAGATGTCCACCTATCTGGGTCAGTCTGGCACTGGGCAGATGTCCACCTGTCTGGGTCAGTCTGGCACTGGGCAGTCAGTCTGACAGTGGGCAGATATCCACCTGTCTGGGTCAGTCTGGCACTGGGAAGATGTCCACCTGTCTGGGTCAGTCTGGCACTGGGAAGATGTCCACCTGTCCCCCATGTCTGGGTCAGTCTGACAGTGGGCAGATATCCACCTGTCTGGGTCAGTCTGGCACTGGGAAGATGTCCCCCATGTCTGGGTCAGTCTGACAGTGGGAAGATGTCCACCTGTCTGGGTCAGTCTGGCACTGGGAAGATGTCCACCTGTCTGGGTCAGTCTGGCACTGGGAAGATGTCCACCTGTCTGGGTCAGTCTGGCACTGGGAAGATGTCCACCTGTCTGGGTCAGTCTGGCACTGGGAAGATGTCAACCTGTCTGGGTCAGTCTGGCACTGGGAAGATGTCCACCTATCTGGGTCAGTCTGGCACTGGGAAGATGTCCACCTGTCTGGGTCAGTCTGGCACTGGGAAGATGTCCACCTGTCCCCCATGTCTGGGTCAGTTCAGTCTGGCACTGGGAAGATGTCCACCTGTCTGGGTCAGTCTGGCACTGGGAAGATGTCCACCTGTCTGGGTCAGTCTGGCACTGGGCAGATGTCCACCTATCTGGGTCAGTCTGGCACTGGGCAGATGTCCACCTGTCTGGGTCAGTCTGGCACTGGGCAGATGTCCACCTGTCTGAGTCAGTCTGGCACTGGGCAGATGTCCACCTGTCTGGGTCAGTCTGGCACTGGGCAGATGTCCACCTGTCCCCCGTGTCTGGGTCAGTCTGACAGTGGGCAGATGAAGCAGAACGGGCAGTGACTGCTGCAGCTCTACTGCCATCATGGCGTCTGTGTCAGCAACACGTTCTTCACCAAGTAGCCCCAACACTGCTCATCGTTTTTGGGGACTTCAATGCTAGAGTTGGCTTTTCCTTCAGACCTGTGCAGAGCACGAACTGCTGATAACCAACACAGTTTTCTGCCTCCCTACCCGTAACAGGACGTCATGGATGCACCCTCGCTCAAAGCATTGGCATCTCATCGATTACGTCATCGTCAGGAAAAGGGATAGGCAAGATGTACGTGTGACAAAGACCATGTGCGGCGCCGAGTGTTGGACAGACCATCGCCTTGTAGTCTCGAAGCTGAATATTCGAATCCAACCCAAGAGACGCCCCCAAGGTCAGAAGGCTCCAAAACGGCTTAACATCGCTAAGCTGAAAAACATCACCATCAAACAGACCTTTGTGGAGCTGCTGGAAGATCGTCTAGAATCCGCCTCTCTGGATAACCAGAATGTGGAGTCTGACTGGAGGACCCTGCGCGAGCTGATCTATAGTACAGCTTCAGAGACCCTGGGACCCATGACCAGAAAGCACAAAGACTGGTTTTATGAAAACTGTGATGAAATCAAGCAGCTTATGGATGAGAAACGCAGTCTGCATCAAGCCTACCTGAGCAACCCAAAGTCCACATCAAAAAGGGATGTGTACAATGCCATCCACAGGACTGTTCAGCAGAAGTTACGTCATTTGCAGGATAAGTGGCTGAGTGACAAAGCTGATGAGATCCAGGGATATGCTGACAGGCACGATATGAAGAGGTTCTATGATGCCTTTAAAGAAGTCTACGGCCCCACATCCTCAGGATCATCCCCCCTCCTCAGTGCAGATGGGAATACCTTGATCACCAAGAAGGAGAAAATTCTCGAACGCTGGGCTGAGCACTTCAACAGTGTCTTAAATCGCCCTTCCTCCATAAATGATGAAGCCATAGACCGTCTCCCACAAGTCCCCACCAACGAAGCACTGGACAATCCGCCAACACTTCTTGAGACCCAGAAAGCAATCCGTCTGCTATCCAGTGGCAAAGCACCTGGCTCAGACTCCATACCATTAGAGGTCTACAAGGATGGAGGCACTGTGCTGACTGAGAAGCTTCATCAGCTGTACTCACTCATGTGGAAAGAAGAGACGATCCCCCAGGATTTCAAAGATGCATCTATCATTCACTTGTACAAGCGAAAGGGGAACCGGCAAGCCTGTGATAACCATCGGGGCATTTCCTTGCTCTCCATCGCAGGCAAGATACTTGCCAGGATCCTACTTAACCGCCTCACAGCACACCTTGACCAAGGTCATTTGCTTGAGAGCCAGTGTGGATTCCGGAAAGAGCGCGGAACCACTGACATGGTGTTTGCTGCAAGGCAGCTGCAAGAGAAATGTCAGGAGCAAAATGCTGATCTGTTCTCCACCTATGTGGACCTCACTAAGGCCTTCGACACCGTGAGTAGAGAGGGACTGTGGAAGATCATGGCCAAGTCTGGATGCCTTCGGAAATTTATTTTCTTGGTCAGCCAATTCCATGAAGGCATGCAGGCTCGAGTCCAGGACAATGGCGAAACATCTGCTCCTTTTCCTGTCACAAATGGTGTCAAGCAAGGCTGTATCCTGGCTCCAACACTGTTCAGCCTCATGTTCTCTGCAATGCTTACTGATGCCTTCAGAGATGGCGATGTTGGAATCGGCCTAAAGTACCGAACAGATGGCAAGCCTCAGAAGGCTTCAAGCAAAAACGAAGGCCACACAGACATCATCAGAGACTTTTTGTTTACTGATGATTGTGCCCTCAACACTGGATCTGAAGCTGACATGCAACTCAGCGTCGACAAGTTTGCCACTGCCAGCAGGAACTTCGGCCTTACCATCAGCACAAGGAAAACTGAATTTCTCCATCAGCCAGCCCCAGGGAAACCCCACGTTGAGCCCAACATCACAGTCAACAGTCAGAGACTCGGTGCGGTGGAGCGGCTCACATACCTTGGCAGCACACTGTCACGAAATGCGACCATCGACGATGAAGTGAACGTCAGGATTGCAAGAGCAAGCACAACCGTTAGTAGACCCTATGCAAATGTCTGGAACAGAAGAGGCATTGGTCTTGAGACCAAGCTAAAGGTCTACAGAGCAGTAGTTCTCCCCACACTACTGTACGCCTGCAAAACTTGGACAGTGTACCAACGACACGCCAAGAAGCTGAACCACTTCCACACAACATGCCTCAGGAAGCTACTGAACATCAAGTGGCAAGACAGGACCCCAGACACGGAGGTGCTTGGAAAAGCCACCCTTCCCAGCATCTTCACCATCCTGATGCAGTCCCAGCTTCGCTGGGCTGGACACGTGGTGCGCATGCCAGACCATCGGCTGCCCAAAGGCTCTTCTATGGCGAGCTGCAACAAGGGAAGAGATCACACGGAGGTCAGAAGAAGCGCTTCATGGGAGGACTCTCCAGTGGACCGTGACAAATGGCGCACTGCTGTGCACAAAGGCGCCAAGTTGTGCGAGGCCAACAGGACTGCTGCAGCTGTTCAGAAGAGGCAGGCCAGAAAGTCACGGGCAAACAAGCTCCCTGACAATGATATGCCTGTCTTTGTCTGCCCCAACTGTCAGCGAACACTTTGTGCGCAGATTGGACTATTCAGCCATCTGCGCATTCACAGATAGATTCATGAGCACCCCCCCCCCCCCCCCCACCACCACCACCACCACCCTCCCCCCATCCCCCAGCTGGATGACAAAGATGGTCATCATCGATCTCGATGGACACACACCAGGAGACAGCTACTCCTTTTAGTGACGTCAGTCATCTGTTCTCTAGCAGACAGCTACACCTTTCAGTGACGTCAGTCATCTGTTCTCTTGCAGACAGCTACTCCTTTCAGTGACGTCAGTCATCTGTTATCTAGCAGACAGCTACTCCTTTCAGTGACGTCAGTCATCTGTTCTCTTGCAGACAGCTACTCCTTTCAGTGACGTCAGTCATCTGTTATCTAGCAGACAGCTACTCCTTTCAGTGACGTCAGTCATCTGTTCTCTAGCAGACAGCTACACCTTTCAGTGACGTCAGTCATCTGTTCTCTTGCAGACAGCTACTCCTTTCAGTGACGTCAGTCATCTGTTATCTAGCAGACAGCAACACCTTTCAGTGACGTCAGTCATCTGTTTTCTAGCAGACAGCTACACATTTCAGTGACGTCAGTGATCTGTTCTCTTGCAAACAGTTACTCCTTTCAGTGACGTCAGTCATCTGTTCTCTAGCAGGGTTCTCTATTGTCAGGTCAGTCATTAGATCTGCTACTGGTAACCTGTAACCCAGTACAACCTGTTCAGGGTCGGGTTGCCGGTGACTAAACCGGCACTCCCACCGCTCCCTTGCGGGACTGGTGAGGCGGGTTCTCTAGCAGACAGCTACTCCTTTCAGTGACGTCAGTCATCTGTTCTCTACCAGACAGCTACTCCTTTCAGTGACGTCAGTCATCTGTTCTCTTGCAGACAGCTACTCCACAGAGAACGTGGTCTTCTACTGGCTGACAGACCCGGTGCAAAGGAGACGGAACATGTTCTTGCCCCAGTTCCAACTGACGAAATATGAAACCATGGACTGTACCAAAGTCTACATTGGAGGTGAGAGCCAAAATATTGACAGGGGAATGTGTGCGCACGTGCAAGTGTGTGGATGTGTGTGGTGTGTGTGTGTGTGTGTATGTGTGTGTGTGTGTTTGTGGATTTGTGTGTGTTGTGTGTGTGTTTGTGGATTTGTGTGTGTGTGTGTGTGTGTGTGTGTGTGATCACTAAAGAATACATTGTTGTCAGTAGAAGCGGGATCTGACACCTGTTTGATCACTGCTGCCACCTTCCTCCTCCACAAAGAAAACCGGACACAGGGGAACGGTTGCCATGCAGTCCATGTTAGTGGCGTCAAAAGCAGAAGTGGAGTGTGTCACTGGTCAGGCTGTCGGCAGTGTTTGAGAACTGCAGACTGGGACGTGGCACAGTGCTGTCATGAGAATAACGCCAGTCACCAGTGATCAAAAGCTGTCCGGACTGAAAAAGAACCCATGGCAACGAGAGTGTTGTCCTCTGGCGAAATTACGTAAAATGAAATCCACTTTCATAGGTACACAAATATGTAAGCATGCACTCAAGGCCTGACTAAGCGCGTTGGGTTATGCTGCTGGTCAGGCATCTGCTCAACAGATGTGGTGTAGCGTGTATGGATTTGTCCGAACGCAGTGACGCCTCCTTGAGAAAGTGAAACTGAAACTGAAACTGTCCGGATGGAAATCACCACACACATGGCAGCCCTCTCAACTCGCTCAATGTCATGCCACCTTCTCTTTTGCACAATGTGGGAACAAATGTCCTGGGTCAGCATGACTTTGTGAATGTTGCACACACACACACACACACACACCAGTCCATGCTTCCAGTAAGAAAACGTACAGTGCAGCGGGAGTATTACCATTGGAGGATCAAAGGGAACTTGCGTATAGTAAATTTGTCTTGAGAAGTTTAACGGATGAAAAATTTAATGATTTGGAATCAGAAATAACTCTCAAATCCGACCGCGATTTTCCAAAGAGAGTTAGATCTATATCCTCTCATACCACACTGGGAACATACACGTCAAATATTTTAACAAATTCCGGCGTGAATAAAACCCCACATTTTGCTAAAAGGTATGTGGTATCACCACCTACACCTGTATGGGAACTCCAAAGAGCGCAATTTGATATCGATCATACTGATCTGACCAAAGATGACAACATAAATCTACTTACATCGCAAGTACGAATTCATTTGGAAGAGAAATACCTTAATCATCTAAATATATTTACAGACGGCTCTGTTGTAAATGATAGAGCTGGTGCTGCTTTCGTTATTCCAGACCTTAACTTTCAAAACTCATTTCATCTTGGAGAAAATAAGTCCATCTTCAGAGCTGAACTCACAGCAATTCTAATGGCGTTAAATTTCATGGTATCCTTTCCGAAAACTATATTTCAGATTCTGTTTTGTGTTGATTCTAAATCAGTTCTTTATGGTATTGAACTTATAAAAGAAACGGTTAGGTATGAACTCATTATTGAAATCTACCATTTGATTCACGAACTCTTACTAAGAGGCTCTTACATAACCTTTTGCTGGATTCCTTCTCATTGCGGCTTTTACTTTTATGAAAAAGTTGACATTTTGGCTAAAAAAGGAGCTTGAAGTTCCATGAAGGAGATTTAAATATTTCACTTTCACTACAGGAATGTTACACCATGGTAGAAAAAGTCCAATGGTCAAAATTTCAGCTTGAAGAAAAACACACCGGTAACTTGGAGTTACATAGGAATATACAGAAAATGTATGGTTTCATGGGAAAACATTACCATAATGATTTTCATACGAGGCAAATCATTTCTCAAATCTGCAGATGGAAAATGAATTGTTTTAAGACCAAATATGTCAGTAATGTTTCTTGCAATGTGGTGCTCACGTAACAGCCGATCATATACCAACTTGCGATATGTTAAGTCTCACACCCCTAAACTGAAATCATCTTCAGTGTTGACAATCTTCAGCAGTCCGTTGATTATGTATGACTTTTTCAGCTCCTTGTTAAATAGTCCAGTTGGTTCGCTGTTATAGTTGTTAGTTTTTCATTGGAAATATGTTATATTGTTATGCTCTTTTTTTACTTTTTTTTGTTTTGCTTTTTTTTATAACAAAACTTAAATCAATCATTTTCTATATGTAACACACACACACACACACACACACCGCACGCACGCGCACACAATTTCACTTACTCGCATGCGTACACAGAAATTTCTCTCCCCCCCCCCCCCTCCACCCCCACCCCACCCCACTCGATTTTTTTCCTACCCTCGTCTAATATCGCTTACAGTGAAAAGACGTCAAAGTAAAAAACGAACGAACACACACACACACACACACACACACATACACACACACACACACACACACACACACACACACACACACACAGAGAGAGAGAGAGAGAGAGAGAGAGAGAGAGAGAGAGAGAGAGAACGAACGGTTTATTCATATAGGCCATAGCCCCTCATGAAGAGGTATTTATTTGAACAGCAACAAAAGACAATAACATAATTTGCTGAGAAATAAACAAAGGAAATACGACTATGAAATGAGTGTTTCTCTGAACCTGTACGCCTTGTACAAGAACAAAGAGTTTCAGCTTCAGTTTCAGTTGCTCAAAGAGGCGTCACTGCGTTCGGACAAATCCATATATGCTACACCACATCTGCCAAGCAGATGCCTGACCAGCAGCGTAACCCAACGCGCTTTGTCAGGCCTTGAGAAAAATAAATAAATAAATGATTTTAAAAAAATAAATAAATAAATAGATAAAATGAAATAAAATAAAATAAATAAATAAATACATAATAATGATTTTTTTTTAAAAATGAATAAATAATAATAATAATGAAAATAAAATAAATAAATAGATAAATAAATAAATGAAATAAATTATTTATTAAAAAAACAAAACAAGGAAAGATTACGTATAGCATCAGGTTTTGTGCATGACATCAATAAACTCAGTCTGAACAAATTAGGATGTCTGTAATACTTAGGATGGATAAATTTAACTCTAATCTCATTAAGTTTTGGACAACAGAGAACAAAGTGTACATCATCCTCTTTTGCCGTTCTGCACAATGGACCGATGCACTTTCAAGTCAGAAATACCAAACCGAAATCTTGTTGTTACATATTTCAACTGTCTATGTTCATTTTCAAATAATATTTAAGATCATGATTACAACAGAATGTTCTATACAAACTAAATCGTTCACTTGTATTAATGTGATGGTTCCAGTTCTGCCACCTGCAATCAATCAAACGTTGACGAAATAAACTTATAAAACCATTCATATTGCCAACACCTGGATTTTCCCAGACATCACCAAAACCATTCTCATACAAACAAATGCAGACATTTGAAACCCAGTTTTTCTTTCCATTCATATCCAAGTCATACAACATTCTATACGCTTTATAAGGTAATCTAAAAGCATCCATCTGAATTAACTTAAGCCAGTAACGAATACAACTAACTACATAATTTACATATATGGGATATCTGTCTGTCTCACCATAAACTAGATCATTCGGTGTTCGCATATCTACACATAAATACTTTTTAATTGCAAATAAATGAACAGACTCGCAGTGAACTGAAGCTTTCTCTAACCTCCATAATTCGGAACCATATTGTAGAATTGGCTGAACCTGTGAATCAAATAGTTTGAAAAATAGCTCAAAAGAATTGCTATAAGAATATGAAGCTTCCGCATAATACACAACAACGCATTTTTTGCCCTACTGGCAAGATATTTGCAAGGAAACTAATAATAATAATAATGGTATTTATATAGTGCTGAATCTTGTGCATAGACAAATCTAAGCGCTTTCGCACCAGTCATTCTCACGCACGCATAACTCTAAAACTGGAGAAACTGAAGACAAGGAAGAGGCAGGGAAGGGAGGCTATTTTGGGAAGAGGTGGGTTTTAAGGCCAAACTTGAAAGAGCTGAGTGTGGAGACTTGACGAAGCGAAAGAGGAAGTTCATTCCAATCGCAAGGTCTAGAGACAGAAAAAGAACGGCGGCCAACAGTCGAGGGTTTGAATCTGGGTATGCGTAAATGGAGTGGATCCGAAGCTGATCGTAGTGAGCGAGATGGTGTGTAGAGGTGAAGGCAGCCACAGAGATAGGAAGGGGCTGATTTGTGAATACATTTGTAGCATAGAGTGCTGATCTTGTACTTTATTCGATGTGAGACAGGGAGCCAGTGGAGATGTTGCAAAAGAGGAGTGGTGTGCTCAGATCTTTTCTTTCTGAGGACGAGTCGGGCAGCAGAGTTTTGTATGCGCTGAAGGAACTGAATGGATGAAGCAGGCAAACCAGACAATAGAAAGTTACAGTAGTCAAGGCGAGAGAGAATGAGAGAAACGACAAGTCTAGATTTGCGTCAATGGACAGATATTTCCGGGTGGAACTGTTGCGCCGCAGTTGACAGTAGCAGGTTTGACATGTCTGACTGATAAATTTTTGCATGGACAGTGTGTTGTCAAGGGCAACGCCGAGGTTCCTGACTGAACTGGAAAGAAGGATGGATGTACTGCCAAGTTTGATTGTATCAGTTGTGATGGAAGAGTTTTTGTTTAGTTCCTATGATCATTGCTTCAGTTTTGTCCGCGTTCAATTGTAACTTATTTAGAGTCATCCGGTTTTGAATATCCAGGAAGCAGTTGGATGTTTCTTGCAAGAGCGACGACAGTTTTTCAGGCGTATCACTCTTCAGGAGTTGAGTGTCATCAGCATAAGAATGATGACTGACATTATGGCGGTTGATAATTTCAGCGAGAGGAGCAGTGTACAGTGTGAAGAGCACTGGGCCTTAAACAGATCCCTGTGGGACTCCATGTTCAATTTTAACGGGTTCAGACTGGAAATTATCAAAATGACAGACTGGAATCGATCAGTGAAATAAGATTTGAACCAGTTTAGAACAGTGCCGTTGATACCAAATGTAAAATGAAGACGGGAAAGAAGGGTTGAATAGTCTATCATGTCAAAGGCGGCTGACAAGTCGAGAAGAGTGAGAAGGGAGATCTGTCCTGAGTCGGACGCTAGCAGTAGGTTATTCAGGATGTGGAGGAGAGTGGTTTTGGTGCTGTGGTCAGCACGATAGGCAGACTGAAATGGGTGGATGAGATTGTTGAAACAAAGGTGATTGTTGAGCTGCTTCAGGACAGCTTTTTCAAGGAGTTTGGACAGGAATGGAAGATTAGAAACTGGTCGATAGTTTTTCAAAATGTTTGCGTCAAGGTTGGATTTCTTCAGGAGAGGCCGGATGATTGCAGTTTTGAAAGTGGATGGAAACGTTCCAGTGAGAAGGGATGAGTTGACAATGTTGGTGATTGTGGGGAGAAGCTGTGAGACACACTGGGAAAAGACAGAGGCTGGTACAGGATCGAGCTCACAGGATTTTATTGTCAGTTAATGGATTAAAGGAATGGAGAGGAGTGTCATTGAATTGAGGATCAGGATGAGTAGGTTGGAAAGGCATTTGGTCTAAGATGGTAGAATATTCTGGACTTTGTCAAAAAAGAAAGAGAAGACATTGGGGAGTTCAGATAAAGTGTAGGCAGAAGGAAGAGTCTTTTTTGCAGTACCGAGAAGATTTGACATGATAGAGTAAAGAGATTAAGTGGATGTGGCATCGAGAACTTCAGAAGAAAAGAAGTTTGTCTTCGCTGATGAGATCATATGTTTGACTTTATTTATTTGTTTTCGGAAGATTTGATTGTGGACTTTCAGTCTTGTTGATCGCCATCGCCGTTCCAATTGGCGACGTTTGCGATTTGCAAGTCGAATGTCTTGTGTGTACCACGGGGCGGAAGGTCTATCAGGGAGTATGCGGGTAGTGGAGGGTGCATGTTCACCCAGCAGTTGAGAGAGGACAGTGTTGTAATATAATGTGTAGAGACATTGGTGCGGGAAGAAATTTTGGAAAGGCGTTCAGCAGCTTGAGAAGAAAAAGTGTTAATGTTGATGGAATTCAGGTTGCGACGAGTAACGGATTTTTTGGTTCTGGTAGGTTTTGCAATATTAAGCAAGAATATGACAGCAGAATGGTCGTGTAGAGAAAAAGCAAGTTTGCGGTTGTAGGAAAATTGTTTTTGGACAAGTGCTAATAGGGTAAACATATGGTCCACAGTTCAATATCCTTTCTTAAAACCTGCTTGGAACTCACCAGTAATATTATTTTCTTCTATCCACTCTTGCAATCTACTGTTAATGATAGAACTAAAGATTTTACTACTTACATCACTAAGAGAAATACCTCTGTAATTGTTTGGATTGTTAGCATCACCTTTCTTAAACAACGGCAAAATATCGATTCTGTTCAGTTTTCCGGAAACCCACCATTGTCTAGAAGAGCATTAAATAATTTAACGAAAAAATCTACAATCTGATGATTTGAGTTCTTTAGTAGTTCCCCAACAATACCATCTGGGCCCGCTGCTTTACAAGGTTTCAATTTTTTTCATAGCTAGTAAAACTTCCTCTTTTGAAATAGGACGATTCATGTATTCAGTACTGTTGTCATCAGTCAAATCTTCATAGCTCATTTCGTTACTAATATCTGTTTCTAACAAGGATCTAAAATCCTGGAACCACTCGTCAGTTGTGATATTACTTATTGGTTGTTTCCTTTTAAAAGAAATCTTATGTACAGTACTCCAAAATTCTTTCTGATTCTTTACAGATGAAACAAGTTTATCAAGCAAAGTATCATTAAACTGTTTTCTTTTTCTCTTATGTACATTTTTATATTCACGCCGGGCGACTACATATTCTTGTTGGTGTTCTTTCTTTAATGATCTACGACTTCTTCTCAGTAACCTCCTGACATTCATTTTGCTAACACACATTCCTGGTCCAACCAATCATCTTGTGCATTCATTTTGCTAACACACATTCCTGGTCCAACCAATCATCTTGTGGTCTGCATTTTTTAACACATATATTCTTTTTCATACACTCAGTACTCTCTTTGATACACTCATTAAACAAGCTCAAAGCACTGTCAATATCTGTATCGATAACATTTATAGCTCAATCTAACTTTTTATGAATATCTTCACTATTTAACGTTTCATGAAATACGTCTGCGCAATCATCGTTCCATATTATCTTTTCTATCATCCAACCTTCACTTTCTAGACCATTAACAATTATTTTGTTCACATTTGGAAATATTGCACGAGTTATAACAGGCATATGATCAGAATCAATTCTTTCATCCACACACAGTTCACACGAATCAAAAACAAGTGATAGTAAATCATTAAAAAATATAAAATAATCAGTCACACTACAACCTGAATCAGACCTTGAAGGTCACCTTTACATAAACCATTCAGAATACACAATGTAGTGCAAAAGTTCAACAAAGATTTGCCATAGTTGTTCAAATAATTGTCTTGGGAGCATCGTTCATTAGTGTAAGAATGACTTTTACATTGCGTTTCAATAATATTATTTCCAGAGTAATCCTGAGAAATATTTGAAGTTCTGCTGTTCAGGTCACCACACAGTATTATATGCACATCTTTTGTCATCGTACAATCAATCAAACATTCCTCGAGCAAACTGATACCATTATCAACATCAAAATAAGTGCAAAAAGACGAGCCTTAAGAACATAAGAACACATATATAACACATATTTATCCAGCCGGAACAACGCTTTATCAATAGTGAATGCACAAACATTAACATACTTGTTTACATCAACACTCTTAACAAAGGGAATAAATTCATTTCTAACCAGGCACACTGTTCCTCCCAATCCTCTCCCTTTTTCGGAGAGTTTCACCGCTGATCAGTTGAAAACTTTAAATCCATTAAAGACATTAATTTCACAGCTTTCCATAAATGTTTTAATTAAACAAACAAAATCAAAATCAAAAAGATATGAAATGAAATCTTGGTCAACAAGTTTGGACAGAAAGTCATTGACATTCCATGTCAAAAAAGAAAATGCTGTTTCGTTCCTGACACACATCCGTTCATCCCGTGCATGTTGCACGTTGACCGCTCGGTCACGCAAGACTGATCTGACAACGTGTGCTCGGTTGCGGATGAAATACGACCCGGTGCCGATTCAGTCCGACCGCCTTCACCATCATTGCCACGGCGAAAAATCTGTCTCGAAATGAGGCGGCCGATTTCCTAGCTCATAACCGAACTGGATTCAAAATCCTCCAGAAAGAACTTTTTCCCGTCAATGACAAGATGGTCAAAGATCATGACGGCTTTCTTCCCGTTCTCTCTGGCATTCTTCAGAAAAGGTGACAGCCTACGTCTGATCTCTCTAACACGGTTGGAGAAATCTTCTCCAGTGAACACATTGCTGCCCTTGAGTTTGTTTTTCGCCTTCAAGACGAGAACCTTGTCTTTGTAGAAACAACAACGCGCAGTGTCCGGGGAATCAGGTTTACACTTTGTCCTTGTAGAAACAACAACGTGCAGTGTCCGGGGAATCAGGTTTACACTTTGTCTTTGTACAAACAACAACGTGCAGTGTCCGGGGAATCAGGTTTACACTTTGTCCTTGTAGAAACAACAACGTGCAGTGTCCGGGGAATCAGGTTTAGCACTCAAGCGGTGAACGCGATCAAACACAATGTCCTTTCCTATCTCTAACTGGTCGGTGATAACGTCATGTGCTTTACCCTCACATTGCTCGTTTGTCTTATTTTGATCCCTGGAAAAGCCATAGAAAATCAAACTGTTCCTTTTTGACCTCCCCTCTAAATTGTCTGTCTTCTTCTCTAGTTCATTGACACTTGCCATCAATTCAGAGTTTTTCAGAGTTTTTCTTTAACAAGTTCTGATTTTCTTGTCATCCACAAGATCTTTTGCACCCTGCTGAAGAGTAGCATTTTGTTCACCGATCTCCCTGGTTCCCTGTTCCATGTCAGCAAACTTACAGTTCATGTCCGATTTCATGGAGTGCAGCATCGTCATGACGTCCATCAGGCTGGCTTGTTCAGAGGTAGGTAGGTCGTCTGTCCGCTGTCGGCGCCGTCCTGTCCGCTGCCTGGGTCCGTGCTGGTCCATCGTCCACTGCTGCTGGCCAGTCTGGTCTGCTTCACGCTGTCCGACCTGGGCCCGGGGTTCTCTCCACGTCACCGCATTACAAAAGAAGTCCGCCCCAAAGCATCAGAGTGAGGAGCAAACCAAGGACAACACCGTCTGCTCTGCACCGGGGTGACAGCATGGCGATTCTCAGGGCCAACTTTTTTGCGGCCCTCTTCGCCATGAAGACTTGAAATGTGGCAGCAAAGCAGCCACATGACGACCGGAATACTAGAGGTGCCGAAGGCATAGTACTTTACTGATGACCTTGCAAATTCTTAACGCACAGATCAGACGAATTACTTTGTAATTTGTAAAAGTTGCGAGACAAACTGAAGTGCGACTTGCGCACATCAGCG
This sequence comes from Babylonia areolata, assembly GCF_041734735.1. Taxonomy (NCBI): domain Eukaryota; kingdom Metazoa; phylum Mollusca; class Gastropoda; order Neogastropoda; family Buccinidae; genus Babylonia; species Babylonia areolata. The sequence goes on from NC_134899.1 coordinate 450,258, forward strand.
CTCAGTTCACGTCCCCAGAGAGAGAGAGAGAGAGAGAGAGAGAGAGAGAGATTTATATACAGAAACACACACACACACACACACACACACACACACACACTCGTGCCAAAGGATTAACTAGCGGTATATGAAAGCATCATCAGCTTAGTTGTAAACACACTGGTCATACACACATTGTTTACTTCCACTCCACATTGTGTTGTATTGTGTGATGTTTATGTTGACTATGATGATGACGTTGACGATGATGATGACGATGTGTGTGACAGCCAACTACACGTGTATCCGGGTGGAGTTCACCCTGGTGCGGAACTACGGGTACTTCATGTCCCAGGTGTACATCCCCTCACTGCTGGTGGTCATCCTGTCCTGGGTGTCCTTCTGGCTGGACATTGACGCCGTGCCCGCTAGGATCTCCCTGGGGCTGCTGACTGGTCAGTGTGTGGGGGGAGGGGGGTGTAGGGTGAAGGGGTGTGGGGGGATGTCCTTCTGGCTGGACATTGACGCTGTGCCCGCCAGGATCTACCTGGGGCTGCTGACTGGTCAGTGTGTGGGGGGAGGGGGAGGTGTAGGGGGTGTAGGGTGAAGGGGTGTTGGGGATGTCCTTCTGGCTGGACATTGACGCTGTGCCCGCCAGGATTTCCCTGGGGCTGTTGACTGGTCAGTGTGTGTGGGGATGGGGGGTGTAGGGTGAAGGGGTGTTGGGGATGTCCTTCTGGCTGGACATTGACGCTGTGCCCGCCAGGATTTCCCTGGGGCTGTTGACTGGTCAGTGTGTGTGGGATGGGGGTGTAGGGTGAAGGGGTGTTGGGGATGTCCTTCTGGCTGGACATTGACGCTGTGCCCGCCAGGATCTCCCTGGGGCTGTTGACTGGTCAGTGTGTGTGGGGATGGGGGTGTAGGGTGAAGGGGTGTTGGGGATGTCCTTCTGGCTGGACATTGACGCTGTGCCCGCCAGGATCTCCCTGGGGCTGCTGACTGGTCAGTGGGGGTGGTGGGGAGGGAGTGGGGGTGTATGTGTATGCATGTGGGTGTGGGTGGGGTGGGGGTGGGGGATTTCCCACACTGTTCCCCCACAAACTAACTGGTTGATCCCTGTTCTCCCACAAACTAACTGGCTGATCACTGTTCTGACATAAACTAACTGGTTATTCACTATTTCTCCACAAACTAACTGGTTGATCACTGTTCTCCCACAAACTAACTGGTTGATCACTGTTCTCCCACAAACTAACTGGTTGATCACTGTTCTCCCACAAACTAACTGGTTGATCACTGTTCTCCCACAAACTGGCTGATCACTGTTCTCCCACAAACTGACTGATCACTGTTCTCCCACAAACTGGCTGATCACTGTTCTCCCACAAACTGACTGATCACTGTTCTCCCACAAACTAACTGGCTGATCACTGTTCTCCCACAAACTGGCTGATCACTGTTCTCCCACAAACTAACTGGCTGATCACTGTTCTCCCACAAACTGACTGATCACTGTTCCCCCACAAACTAACTGGCTGATCACTGTTCTCCCACAAACTGGCTGATCACTGTTCTCCCACAAACTGGCTGATCACTGTTCTCCCACAAACTAACTGGCTGATCACTGTTCTCCCACAAACTGGCTGATCACTGTTCTCCCACAAACTGACTATCACTGTTCTCCCACAAACTGGCTGATCACTGTTCTCCCACAAACTGGCTGATCACTGTTCTCCCACAAACTGGTTGATCACTGTTCTCCCACAAACTAACTGGTTGATCACTGTTCTCCCACAAACTGGCTGATCACTGTTCCCCCACAAACTGGCTGATCACTGTTCTCCCACAAACTGGTTGATCACTGTTCTCCCACAAACTAACTGGTTGATCACTGTTCTCCCACAAACTGGCTGATCACTGTTCTCCCACAAACTGGCTGATCACTGTTCTCCCACAAACTGGCTGATCACTGTTCTCCCACAAACTAACTGGCTGATCACTGTTCTCCCACAAACTGGCTGATCACTGTTCTCCCATAAACTAACTGGCTGATCACTGTTCTCCCACAAACTGGCTGATCACTGTTCTCCCACAAACTGGCTGATCACTGTTCTCCCACAAACTAACTGGTTGATCACTGTTCTCCCACAAACTGGCTGATCACTGTTCTCCCACAAACTGGCTGATCACTGTTCTCCCACAAACTAACTGGCTGATCACTGTTCTCCCACAAACTAACTGGTTGATCACTGTTCTCCCACAAACTGGCTGATCACTGTTCTCCCACAAACTGGCTGATCACTGTTCTCCCACAAACTGGTTGATCACTGTTCTCCCACAAACTGGTTGATCACTGTTCTCCCACAAACTAACTGGTTGATCACTGTTCTCCCACAAACTGGTTGATCACTGTTCTCCCACAAACTAACTGGTTGATCACTGTTCTCCCACAAACTAACTGGCTGATCACTGTTCTCCCACAAACTAACTGGCTGATCACTGTTCTCCCACAAACTGGTTGATCACTGTTCTCCCACAAACTAACTGGCTGATCACTGTTCTCCCACAAACTGGCTGATCACTGTTCTCCCACAAACTGGCTGATCACTGTTCTCCCACAAACTGGTTGTTCACTGTTCTCCCACAAACTAACTAGCTGTTCACTGTTCTGCCATAAACTAACTGGCTGATCACTGTTCTGACATAAACTGTTTGTTCACTATTTCTCCACAAACTAACTGGCTGATCACTGTTCTGACATAAACTGTTTGTTCACTATTTCTCCACAAACTAGCTGACTGATCACTGTTCTGACATAAACTGTTCACTATTTCTCCACAAACTAACTGACTGATCACTGTTCTGACATAAACTAACTGGTTGTTCACCATTTCTCCACAAACTAAGTGGCTGAACACTGTTCCCCCACCCAGTGCTGACGATGACGACACAGAGCGTCAGTGCGCGGTCTGATCTACCCCGGGTGTCCTATATCAAGGCGTTGGACGTGTGGATGGCCATGTGCCTCATCTTCGTCTTCTCCGCCCTCATAGAGTTCGCTTACGTCAACGTGCTGGCGCGCGTGGAGAGGCGGCGACAGACAAAGCGCACGTGGCTTCAGGTTGGCCCGGGGGTGGAGGGGGAAGCAGGGAGCGGCGGGCCAGAGAGCGAGCAGGAGGTGAGTGTGGGGGTGGTTTGGTGCTGGTCAGGGTTCAGGAGTGCGTGCGTGTGTGTGTATTTGTATTTCTTTTTATCACGACAGATTTTTCTGTGTGAAATTTGGGCTGCTCTCCCCAGGGAGAGCGCGTCGATATACCATAGCGCCGCCCTTTTTTTTTTGTATTTTTTCCTGCGTGCAGTTTTATTTGTTTTTCCTAATGTGTGTGTGTGTGTGTGTGTGTGTGTGTGTACAGAAAGTTAATATCAAGTCACCAGTTCAGGTTACAATGATAATAATAATATTGACAGGACATTTATCAGCGCTTTCCTCATTGCACAAAGCGCTTTACAGTCCACGCACACACGCATACGAAACACACTCAGCCCTCAACTCACAATCATGCGCAATGAACATGTATATGCGCATACAAACTTGTACGTACAATACATACATACATACATTCGACGCACACACAATACAGCGTTACAAATATACCTGCACAATCAACAAAGTGGCAGAAAGTTGTTATCAAATCAGCAGGTCAGGTCACAAAGTGATATAAGCTGTTATCAAGTCAACAGGTCAGGACAAACAGTGACATAGTTGTTATCAAGTCAACAGGTCAGGACAAACAGTGACATAGTTGTTATCAAGTCAACAGGTCAGGACAAACAGTGACATAGTTGTTATCAAGTCAACAGGTCAGGACAAACAGTGACATAGTTGTTATCAACAGGTCAGGACAAACAGTGACATAGTTGTTATCAAGTCAAAAGGTCAGGACAAACAGTGACATAGTTGTTATCAAGTCAAAAGGTCAGGACAAACAGTGACATAGTTGTTATCAGTCAACAGGTCAGGACAAACAGTGACATAGTTGTTATCAAGTCAAAAGGTCAGGACAAACAGTGACATAGTTGTTATCAGTCAACAGGTCAGGACAAACAGTGACATAGTTGTTATCAAGTCAACAGGTCAGGACAAACAGTGACATAGTTATCAAGTCAACAGGTCAGGACAAACAGTGACATAGTTGTTATCAACAGGTCAGGACAAACAGTGACATAGTTGTTATCAAGTCAAAAGGTCAGGACAAACAGTGACATAGTTGTTATCAACAGGTCAGGACAAACAGTGACATAGTTGTTATCAACAGGTCAGGACAAACAGTGACATAGTTGTTATCAAGTCAACAGGTCAGGACAAACAATGACATAGTTGTTATCAAGTCAACAGGTCAGGACAAACAGTGACATAGTTGTTATCAAGTCAAAAGGTCAGGACAAACAGTGACATAGTTGTTATCAAGTCAACAGGTCAGGACAAACAGTGACATAGTTGTTATCAAGTCAACAGGTCAGGACAAACAGTGACATAGTTGTTATCAAGTCAACAGATCAGGACAAACAGTGACATAGTTGTTATCAGGTCAACAGGTCAGGACAAACAGTGACATAGTCGTTATCAACAGTATCAGTATCAGTAGCTCAAGGAGGCGTCATTGCGTTCGGACAAATCCATATACGCTACACCACATCTGCCAAGCAGATGCCTGACCAGCAGCGTAACCAAACGCGCTTAGTCAGGCCTTGAGAAAAAAAAAAAAAGAAAAAAAAAGGTAGTAGTAATGAAAATAATGATAAAATAATAATAATAATAAATAAATAAATAAATAAATAAGACAACAATGATGATAAATAAGCAAATAAATATAAAACATGAAGACACACATTAACACATAGACCCACACATGCATAACAGATATGCCCCCAAAACGCAGTTTCGTAGATATGAAAGCACAGTCAAATACATATAAACGTACATGAGCTCCAACACACACACACACACACACACACAGACACCACAAATTTCCCTGCACCTCCTCTACCCCCTCCTCCACACACTCAGAGTTTCTAGTCTATGTATCGCAGCTTCCACGGCACACACACACACACACACACACACACACAGACACAAACACGCACACGCACACACACTCACACACACAGATGAACACTTACTTGTACAAGCACACACACACACGCCCATATCTCCCACCCCCAACCCCACACACATATATACAAAGATATATATATATATATAATATACGTTCCAATATCCTGATGCTCCCACAGGTCAGGACAAACAGTGACATAATTGTTATCAACAGGTCAGGACAAACAGTGACATAGTTGTTATCAACATGTTAGGACAAACAGTGACATAGTTGTTATCAACAGGTCAGGACAAACAGTGACATAGTTGTTATCAACAGGTCAGGACAAACAGTGACATAGTTGTTATCAACAGGTCAGGACAAACAGTGACATAGTTGTTATCAACATGTTAGGACAAACAGTGACATAGTTGTTATCAACAGGTCAGGACAAACAGTGACATAATTGTTATCAACAGGTCAGGACAAACAGTGACATAATTGTTATCAACAGGTCAGGACAAACAGTGACATAGTTGTTATCAACAGGTCAGGACAAACAGTGACATAGTTGTTATCAACAGGTCAGGACAAACAGTGACATAGTTGTTATCAACAGGTCAGGACAAACAGTGACATAATTGTTATCAACAGGTCAGGACAAACAGCGACATAGTTTGTTATCAACAGGTCAGGACAAACAGCGACATAGTTTGTTATGTCCCAGCAGGGGGAGAACGATGGAGGGGAGAAGGACAGAGGGAAGAAACGGCTGTTCCCCAAGCTGACGGTCAGCAGGCACACTGCCCACACACTGGACATAGTGTCCCGGGTCCTCTTCCCCAGTGTCTTCCTGGTCTTCAACATCTTCTACTGGATCTTCTACATGGCGATCTGAATCCTCCACCACCACACCACCACCACCACCACCATCACCACCACCACAGCAACACCACCACCACACCATCACCATCATCACACCACACCACCATCACAACACAACCACCACACCATTACCATAACCACCACACCACCACTACTATCACCACACCACCACCTCCACACTACCATCACCATCACCACCACAGCACCACCACCACAGCACCACCATCACCACGCCACCACACCACCACCATCACCACCACACCACCACCATCACCACACCATCGCCACCACACCATCACCACCACACCACCACCATCACCACGCCACCACCACCACACCATTACCATCACCACACCACCACCACCACACCATCACCACACCATCAATATCAACGTCACCATAACCACACCACCACCACTACACCATTACCATCACCACCACACCACCACCACCACACCATCATCAACGTCACCATCACCACACCACAACACCATCAACATCACGACACCACCACCACACCTTCACCACACCTTCACCACCACCACCATCACACCACCACCACACCACCACCATCACCACCACACCACAAACACCACCACCAATGCCAGTACCACCAACACCACACCACCACCAACACTGTTACCACCAACACCACCATCACTAGCACCACCAACACCACCACCAACACCAAAAACAACATCACTATCACACCACCACCAACACCGGTACCACCAACACCACACCACCACCAACACCAGTACCACCAAAACCAACACTACACCACCACAAACACCAGTACCACCAACATCAGCACCACCCCACCACCAACACCACACCACCACCACCACCAACATCAGTACCACCAACACCACATCACCACCAGCACCAGTACCACACCAACACCACCACACCAACAACACCACACCACCACCACCACCAACATCAGTACCACCAACACCACATCACCACCAGCACCAGTACCACACCAACACCACCACACCAACAACACCGACACCATCTCACACACCAACACCACACCAACACCATCTTCACACACCACCACCAACACCACACCACCACCACACCACACCGACACCACACTACAATCACCATCACCACCACACCACCACCACCACACCAATCACCACACCACCATCACCAACACACCACACCATCACCACCACATCAACACACCATCACCACCACCACCATCACCACACCACCACACCATCCCCACACCATCACCACCACCACCACCATCACCACCACCACCATTGCAAAAATTTATTTGTCAGACATGTCAATCCTGCTACTGTCAGTTGCGGCGCATCAGTTCCGTTCGGAAATATCTATCCACTGACGCAACATCTAGACTTGTCGTTTCTCTCATTCTCTCTCACCTTGACTACTGTAACACTCTATTGTCTGGTTTGCCTGCTTCATCCATTCAGTCCCTTCAGTGCGTACAAAACTCTCCATTGGCTCCCTGTCTCACACATAATAAAATACAGGATCAGCACTCCATGTTATAAATGCATTCACAACTCTGCCCCTTCCTATATCTGTGGCTGCTTTCACCTCTACACTCCATCTCACTCTCTACGATCGGCTTCGGATCCCCTCTGTTTACGAATACCCAGATTCAAACACTCCACTGTTGGACGCCGTTCTTTCTCTGTCTCTGGACCTTGCATTTGGAATGAACTTCCTCTTTCGCTTCGTCAGGTCTCCACACTCAGCTCCTTCAAGTCTGACCTTAAAACCCACCTCATCCCAAAATAGCCTCCCTTCCCTGCCTCTGCCTTGTCTTCAGTTTTTTGTTTGTTTCTTTCTTTCTCTAGTTTTAGAGTCATGCATGCGTTTGAATGACTGGTGCAAAAGCACTTTGATTTGTCTCTGCACAACATTCAGCGCTATATAAATATAATAATTATTATTATTACCATCACCACACCATCATCACACCATCACTACACCATCATCACCATCACCACCACACCACCACCACCACCACCATCACCACCACACCATCACCACACCACCACCACCACACCATCACTACACTACCACCACACCACCATCACCACACCACCATGATGGAGTCTCCCGTCGGACCGACGGATGGGTAGGCAGGCAGGCTTATCTGTCGGTGTGTGTCTTCATATGGGAGAAGAGGCCGATTCTGGATGCGCAGCACTTCCCACAGTTGTTGCAAGCGAAAACATCTCCAGAAGTTGAGCCGTGCTTCCTTCGCTCACGCTTCTCCTTAATGGCCAGCGTTCTCTTGTTTTCAAACGTCTTTATGCCACTAGAGCACAGCATCTTACAGCGAGAGCGGTCAAGGACATCAGTTTCCCAGGAAGCGATGTCTATGTCACAGGCTTTGAGGTTTGTCTTCAAGGTGTCCTTGAAGCGTTTGCAGGGTCTTCCAAGTTTGCGGTGGCCTTCCTTCAGCTGGCCATACAAGACCATCTTCGGGAGCCTGCTGTCTGTCATGCAGACAACGTGTCCTGTCCAGCGTAGCTGGTACTGGATCAGCAGGCTTTCCATGCTGGGCAGGCCGCTCCTCTCTAGGACCTGGAGGATGGAGACCCTGTCTTGCCGCTTTATGCCGAGGATCATTTGTAGGCATCTCTGGTGAAACTGCTCAAGTTGTTGAATGTGATGGCAATACGTCGTCCATGTTTCACAGCAGTACAACAAGGTGGTCAGCACAACAGCTCTGTAGGTTTTGATTTTGGTGCTGAGCCTGATGCCTTTGTTGTTCCACAGCCTGTTGTTGAGTCTGCCAAAGGCGGAGCTGGCCTTAGCGATGCGCACCGTCACTTCTGCATCAAGGGCTCCGTTGCTGCATAGGGTGCTGCCCAGGTAGCAAAACTTGTCGACTGACTTGATCTCTGTGTCATCGATCTTGATTGCAAGTTGGGGGGGAGGCACTGGCGTTCTGTGAACTGGTCTGTTTGTCGTTTCCCTTGTATTCTGACCGTGTTTGTCGTTTGTTACTGTCAGTAACCTCTCTCTCTCTCTCTCTCTCTCTCTCTCCTATATATTTTTGTTCTTTTTTTCCCTTTTTTTCATTGATGGCTTGATGTAAAAAAAATATAAAAAAAGCAATTGTACTTATTCAGTTTACCATCATGAAATAAAAACTTGACTTCACACACACACACACACACACACACACACACAAACACACACACACAATTACGCACATACGCCGGCAAGATCTTCGCCCGCATCATACTAAACAAACTGGTTGACCATGTCTCCAACACAGTCATCCCTGAAGCACAGTGTGGCTTCCGCTCAGGCAGGGGAACATGTGACATGGTGTTTGCTGTACGCCAGATGCAAGAGAAGTGCCGTGAACAGAACAAGGAGCTCCACATAGTCTTTGTAGACCTGACTAAGGCCTTCGACACGGTGAACCTCCATGGTCTGTGGAAGATCCTCCTAAAGTTCGGCTGCCCAGAGAGCCTAATCCAGCTGATTGCGTCATTACACGATGGCATGCAGGCGAGAGTATAGGAAAATACTGACATGTCGGATCCATTCCCTGTGGTAAATGGAGTGAAGCAGGGCTGCGTCCTGGCACCCACACTGTTTTTTTGGGGGGAGGGGTTGTTATTTGGTTAGATCTTTTTGTTCATTGATTATCCCGTTTTGATTAAGGAAGAGTAACAAACAGTTCATTTAACTCCTAGAAGACTTGATGCGATATTCTTCGGGATTGTCTATTCAGCTGCTTGGTTTTTGCTAAAACGTCAGTCACGGGTATAACTGGATGTGAAAAGAAAACCAAACCGTGTGCATCCAATGATACAGTGTGTATGTGTGGACTGACATTTCCATTTCCACGATGTGTCGTGTTCATTCCAGTGTTGTACCAAGTTCAGGCGTTGCTCACCCTGTGATGACTCCTTGTGAAGATTATTTTACTTGCATCAAGTAATGGATCTCTCTCTCTCTCTCTCTCTCTCTGCTTTACTGGTACTCATTGATGGTCGTTTTGGTGTGAAGATGACCAGTTTTTGGTGTGAAACTGGTGTGAAGATGACCAGTTTTTGGTGTGAAGATGACCGGTTTTGGCACCAAGGGATTGATCTTTGTGTCCAGCCTTTGTGGTTCTTGTTATTATTGTCTAATCACTGGTGTAAACCTTTTTCTTTTCTATTTTTCTTCATTCTTTCCTACTTTCTTCTTCTTTGGCTTCTTCCACTTCTTGAAGCTTTCTTTGTCATGTCTTTTTCCCTTCGCCCGTTTCGTCTTAAGGCCCCCTTCCCTCCTTCCATTGTGCCCAGCAGGAAATGGTCTTCGTGACGTCACCTTCACACAGCATACTGCGTCATGTCTCCTTCCATTGTGCCCAGCAGGAAATGATGTTCGTGACGTCACCTTCACACAACATGCTGCGTCATATCTCCTTCCATTGTGCCCAGCAGGAAATGGTCTTCGTGACGTCACCTTCACACAACATGGTGCGTCATATACAGTGGAACTCGGATATATGCAAGTGCTCGGGACCGGCAAAATCGCTTGCATATATCCGAGTTGCATATATACGAAAACTCGCTTGTATGCAAATCTGAGCGTCAGACTTGCATATATCCGAAACTCGCTTCTAAGCAAATAAATTTGCATATATCCGAGTTTTTTTTTTCATTTTTTTTTTTTCATTTTTAACTCTTCCACTAAACTGCATGTTGCCATAAAAACTTTGTGCTTTATTTTGTATGGTAAACGACAGTGTTGTTTGTCAGCATACATGATGTTAAAAAAATAAATAAATAAATTTAAAAAAAGCCTTGCACTCGTTGGATCTATTGTGATGCGTTAATGTTCCACTTGGCAAAAGTTTGTGTCAGTGTATCCATTCAAGCATCCCCTCACACACACACACGCACACACGTGCACGCGCGCGAGCATGCACGCACACAAGCACCAACGAGAAAATGAACAGAAATATTGCTTTTATATAAACTGAAAATTATTTGTTGGATACTGACTGTACCACACGGCAACACAACACAAAACTATTAATCTTCCAATAATACTGTTACATCATGGCACCAACCTGGAAGCACAACGTATTATGAAAACAGGACAAAACTTAAAACAAGGGGGGTGGAGGTGTGGGGGGAGAAAATAAGTTTCTGGAATCAGCACTATTTAAATGAACAGAAATGATTTTTGATGAATTGCATTGCCACAGAAGCATAATTTTTACTGAATTTAGCAACCCAAGACTTGTTTGAATAGATTTCTCTCATCCACATGTTCAATTGGAAAATAAAAATTCCCGCAAATAATAGTAATTATAATAATAAAAACCAAAAACAGAACAAAAGTAAAGAAAACAAAACAACAACAATAACAACAACAAACTTAGGATGAACTTAACTGGCCAGCCAAAAGGACAAACTGTGGCCAAAAGGACAAACTGTGGCCAAAAGGACAAACAAACAAACAAGGGGAACGTTACTTAGCTGGCATCATCAAGAAAACTTTTTTTTTCTCTCTCTCATTTCTTCAATCATGCACTTTTTTTTTTTTTAACCGGCGCATCATTCTTACGCAGACTTAAAGACAATGACGAAAAAAAGGGTGATCAGAAGCGCATCAAAGAATGCTACACGGCATCCTGTGGCACACACACACAACAAAATGGTTCATCTTCCATTCTTTCGGAGTTTGTTGTGTGCCGCCGAGGGATGTCCACATGATGGCTGTTGGAGCGGTGGGGATGTCTTCCACGGGCACATCTGTCGACAGTCTAGGCACAACCATGCGATGGAGATGTTCTCGTACTGTAGCCCCTCCATACAATGGGTAAATGGACTGAAATTTCCGCTGCAGGATACTTGCAACGGCGTGGATTTCCCATATGCCCTATATATATACCACGCTGGTTTGGAAATTTCTTCAATCTCCTTGCACAGCATTCCGCGTAGTTCCGTTTTGGACACATGCTTGCCTCTGAAGTGATTGCCACTGTACATAGCATAGATTGTTGGCAAGTAGTCCTCGCATTCATGGCCTGACTTGAGAAATTCATCGTCCAGGTATGTATCCAGGTTCAGTGCTAATTCCATGACGATTCTTGTCCTCAGTTCGACGTGATTATCCTGATGTCCAAACGCCATCATTGACGCACAGCGAGGGAGGCAATTTCCATCCCCATAGATTTTCAGAGGCGTCAGTGGTTGTGAATCTTTCGGGAACCAAGTTAAGGCGTCTTGCTTCAAAGAAATGTGCATCACCTGTTATTTTATACTTTGACACGACATCACTGTACAAGGCAGATGTGCAAAGTATTTTATCAAAACTTGCACCATTGAGTTCATGTTGGATCTGTCGGAACAGTTCAGATCTTTCGACATCACGTGGATTCTCATTTTCAGAACTTGTTCATTCAGAGCGTTCTGTGCTTCCTGTGTACAAGCTATGATCCTGACAATACCCTTCAGTGACGTCTTCGATATTTTCTTGAAGGTTGTCGGATAGAAGTGTGTCATCCTGACGATACTCTTCAGTATCTTCTTCGATGTTTTCTTCAAGGTCGTCTGACAGAAGGGTGTTTTCTTCAGCTGAACTGCTTCAGCACATCTGAAAAAAGCGATCATCTTCATCAGTGTGTCCTTCAGAACTGTAACTGTGTACGCTGTCTCCCTCCATGTCCATCTGGGGGCTTTTCTGTTCACTGTCTGGATTACTCAATGAACTTCATACAGAAAATTGAAAACGGAATGGGAAGCCCAGAGTGGCATAAGGCAATGCGCAACTTTCAGATTAAAAAACTCACATGGTCATACTGCCCGGGACATGCAGGTGTTAAGGGAAATGAGCGAGCTGACAGACTTGCTGGTAACGCAACACCAACGAGCGGCCTACATCTAGGAAAATCGGAAATCCTCAGAAAAGTCAAAGAATACCAAAAAGAACAGGTACAAGGCCATCACACCATCGATCGCCTCAAAGAAATAAAAGCAGAGAGAGGGAGCGGCCGCAAGTCTAACATGAAAGGTAGAGCACGATGCTTTGCAAATCAAACAAATATCGGCATCATTTCCAAACCAACATTGCGCAAATTTCTTCAAAACGGAACAGAGTCTCTGTGGGCTTTTCCAAATACAATAGACTGAGCAACACACTAGACGCCACGTTCTTGGCATCAGAGATCTTTTCCCATCCCTCTTGCGGCCAATCAGTGGCAGCCTCTGTGCGTGTGTGTATGTGTGTGTTTGTGTGCATGTGTGGGTCTGTATTTTTGAGTGCGTTTGTGCATGCGCGAGAGTGTAAGTGTACACAAGTGTCAGTAGAGTTCTGTGCACGTGCGTGTGTGTGTGTGTGTGTGTGAGGGGGAGGTGGGGGTGCGGAGGGAGGTGGGGTAGAGGATGAGGTATGTGTATGTGTGTGTTTGTGTGTATGTGTGGGTCTGTGCTTTTGAGTGCGTTTGTGAATGCGCGAGAGTGTAAGTGTACACAAGTGTCAGGAGAGATCTGTGTACGTGTGTTTGTGTGTGTGTGTGAGGGGAGGTGGGAGTGCGGAGGGAGGTGGGGTAGAGGATGAGGTATGTGAGTGTGTGCATGCCTACACTGTGGGAGCAACATGATATTGGAACGTGTATATATATATATATACATCTTTGTATATATGTGTGTGGGGTTGGGGGTGGGAGATATGGGCGTATGTGTGTGTGCTTGTACAAGTAAGTGTTCATCTCTGTGTGTTTGTGTTGTGTGTGTGTGTGTGTGTGTGTGCCGTGGAAGCTGCGATACGTAGACTAGAAATGAGTGTGTGGAGGAGGGGGGTAGAGGGGGTGCAAGGTAATGTGTGTGTGTGTGTGTGTTGGAGCTCATGTACGTTTATATGTATTTGACTGTGCTTTCATATCTGTGAAACTGCATGTTTGGTGCATTTCTGTTATGCATGTGTGGGTGTATGTGTGAATGTGTGTCTTCATGTTTTACATTTATTCGCTTATTTATCACCATTGTTGTCTTATTTATTTATTTTTTTTATTATCATTTTATTAGTATTACTATTATTATTACTACTACCTTTTTCTATATTATAATTTATTATTTATTTATTTATGTAAGCTTATCTATTATTTATTCCCCCGTTGTTGTTTTTTTGTTGTTGTTTTTTCTCAAGGCCTGACTAAGCGCGTTGGGTTACGCTGCTGGTCAGGCATCTGCTTGGCAGATGTGGTGTAGCGTATATGGTTTTGTCCGAACGCAGTGACGCCTCCTTGAGCTACTGAAACTGAAACTGAAACTGTCTGGATTGTGTCGCTCATCAGGTTTCACATCATCACATCCCATGTAGGTTTTCCGACGTTCTTTTTCAAAAAAGGATGTGATCGTGGATTGTTTCTTTTGGCATTCCATGTTCTTTTCAAGTTCACCAGCAAACACACGAAAAGACTCTGCGACACTGTCGGTGCATGATGTTTGCATCAAGTACAGCCTGATGGATTTCATCACGGCTTTTGCATTTTTTTCCAAGACACGAGGCTGTGTGTCTCCACAGTCATCATCTGATTCTGTTCCTCCCCAATCCGCTGTTCCTGCTCCTGATGACGCCGATGGTGGAACATTTTCTGTTGCAAGAGGTTCAGTTGTGCCAACGTCCATGTCAATGTCCACGTAATCGAATGCAGAAATCGCATACTCACTGTACAGTCGTGCGAGCAACGGTTCAATGTCTGCAGCCAAGATTTCGCCGGTGGTGTTGTCAGGTGTCTCTGACTGTTTGACGCCTTCAGTGACGTTGTCCTTCTCGGTCGTGAATCCAGCTTTGTGGAAACAGTTCATGATGGTTGTGGGAAGGACTTTATTCCAGGCAGTCTCCAGCATGCATACGGCGTCCAAAAGCGAGACACTGAACTCTTCACTGGCACCGGAGTCGACGTGACTCATCAGACTTAGTAGAATCAGTGACCTGTAATGTACCTTCAGGTTTTTGATGACGCCCTGGTCAAGAGGCTGCAGAACAGAAGTGTTGGGTGGCAGAAAAATCACTTCTGTTTCTTTCAGCGACAGTGTTTCTGGTTTGGGGTGTGCTGTGCAATTGTCTATGACAAGCAAAACCTCGCGGTTTTCCAATGCCATCTTCCGATCAAATTCTTGCAACCAGTGCTTGAAGATTTTTGTAGTCATCCAGGCATTCGCATTTGATCGATACTCAACTGGAAGTTTTTGTATGCGTTTAAAACAACGGGGTTGTTTAAACTTGCCTATGGTGAGCAGTGGTAGTTTTTCAGTTCCGTCTGCGTTTGCACACACCAATACTGTGATTCGTTCTTTTGATCGTTTTTTCCCTTTGCATTTGTCTTCTCGAAAAGCAAGCGTCTTATCAGGCACTGCCCTCCAAAAAACTGCCGTTTCATCTGCATTGAAGACGTTCTGGGGTGTGTATTTCATCAAAATAGGTTTCAAAATTTCATCTAGCCACTGTTCGGTGATCTGTTTGTCGACTGACTGGCTCTCTCCTGATACTTTCTTGAACTCAATGTTGTGACGCTTCTTGAAGCGGTGGAGCCAGCCTGAGGTACACCTCCACTCTTCTTCTCCTAGCTGATGTGCAATTATCTGTGCTCTCTCCATCATTGCTGGACCTGTCACTGGGACGCCAGACGCACGCGTTTGGGCAAACCAGTCTAACAGCTTCTTCTCAATTTCTGGGTGCCAAGCAACTCTTGCTCTCTTCGATTTCTGATTGATTTGTCCAGTGAAATAGGAGTCCTTTATCTTTTCTTTTTCTTTAAGAGTTCTGGAAACAGTACTGAGAGAGACGCCAAAGTTGTCTGCAAGCTTTTGATGTTTGATCATTCCTGAAGACTGTTCAAACTGGTGAATCAATTCCATCTTCCGTTTCATGCTGAGGGTGTTTCGCTCCATGTTCAAACTGGGTATTTCACTGAAACAAATGTAAATGTAAACTATACAGCCCAACAGCTCAAGTTGAAACTCTCTCTCTCTCTCTCTCTCTCCCCACCCTCCTCGGGCGTGCGCTATATATAGCACATCCACACTGCAGACAAAACTCCGAGGCAATCTTGAATGTTACATTTCCGTCTGTGACTCCAGTCATGAAACGCAGTAAAATACCAAGTCACCCAAGTGTGTGTGTGTGTGTGTGTGTGTGTGTTTGTGTGTAAATGCATGTAAGTAGAATGCTGGTATGTACAGCACCATGCCAAAAATGTCGCAACTCTTAGTCGCGTTACACTGTGGAGTGCACTGACGGGATGGCAATAAATGCTCTCTTACTTGAGTCAGCGAATGGAAATGGCTAATATTTGGTGATGTGGCCCTTCTGAATCAGGACTTGTCGAAGACGTCTTGGTATTGACTCAAACAACCGGCGTACGTATGCCACAGGCACTTGATCTCACGCACTTTGTAGCTCACGCCGCAGATCATCAACACACCCGATAGGATGAACGCGACTTTTCAGTCTGTTTTTCAAAAGCAGCCAAATGTTCTCGATTGGACTTAGATCTGGGGACTGTACTGGCCATAGCAGAATGGGAATGCTGTTGCTCCGTTTCTATTCTTCTGTTTGCCGTGACTTGTGAATGCTGTCATTGTCCTCCTTGAATACCCATCGGTTTGCGCCAAATAGTTTGCACACAGAGGGTCACAAATGGTTATCTAGGGTTTCAATATACTCCTCAAAGTTCATCCTGCTCAATACCCGAGTTAAAAGTGGCTAGGATATTCTTTAATGCTTGAATTTTGTTATAACACACAAAGCGAGCAAGTTTTCGGGCGCCATTTTTTCTCATTTTTGGAGGCCTCCCTC
The DNA here is from genome assembly GCF_041734735.1 of Babylonia areolata. Classification (NCBI taxonomy): domain Eukaryota; kingdom Metazoa; phylum Mollusca; class Gastropoda; order Neogastropoda; family Buccinidae; genus Babylonia; species Babylonia areolata. Next base: position 467,030 of record NC_134899.1, read on the forward strand.
CGGCTTTCCTCTTTTCCACCGATCCTGTTTCTCGATTTTCTTTCAAAAGACATGATATACCTTTGCTTCTGTTTATAATGTCCGCAATGCGTTGTGCCCGAAAACCATCGTGAAATAACTTCGCGATAAGGTTTTTCTCGTCGACTGTCATTTTTCTGTCGCCTTTCGCCATCTTCGCAAAATTAGATCTGCGCTTGATCTACCAGACGACAGCAGAAACGTCTGCTACAAGCAGAAAGCTAGATGAGAGTACTTTCCCTTTAACTAGATTTGAAGCCAAAAGTAACTTGCAAAGTGCCATTTTCAAGCTGACATCTGAAAGCGTTTGTTTCAGCCACATCGCCGCCATGTTAAAAGTTGCGACATTTTTGGCATGGGGCTGTAGTGGAATGTGCCTAACATTTGATCGAGAGCCGTGGAAGCAAAAGACCCGTCTAAAACATCACATTGTAAACCTGAGAATGAGTATTTAACAAATACACGTGCATCATATGTTTTGCTAATAATATGTTGAGATTATAATGCCACTGCAGTGGTGTTGTACCTTTCAAATAAAGAGCAAGACGTCCAGCACACCAGCACGTGTCTGTCAGATTCTGCTGCCGGAAGCTTTTGATACGAGCCTGTAAACGGGGAATAACTCTGTTCATACTTTTGACGTGCGCAGTTAACATTTAAACCGGGTTCTCTCTCTTTTGTGTGTGTGTGTGTGTGTGTTGTTGTTTTTTTGTTTTTGATTGTTTGCAACTACAACCTTATTCTTTCACCGTGAGAGTGATTCCAGGACATGAAAACCATGGAGCTGACTATCTCAGTCAGGCTACATATTGATAATAATTTCATATGGAATATTATCTTGTTGTGGGGGTTGTGTTATTATTATTGCGCTCGACACTTTAATTACTACTCCCTCAGAAGGTAGGTGTGACCTGTACTATTATTTGACGCAACACAAAATGACGTCAATGTCGTATATCGTGCTGTGCAGAATAAAGATTTCATTGTTTGCATTTAAGCGAGTTAAATGGGCGGGTGGGACCGTAAAAGTACTTGTATATAAGCGAATTTGCATATATGCGAGTTGCTTTTAACCGAGTTTTTACAAGTGAAAAAAAGAAGGCTCTCAGCCGGGACCCCCAAAATCGCTTGCATATAGCCGAGTTTTCTTTTAAGCGAGTTGCATATATCCGAGTTATACTGTATCCTTCCATTGTGCCAAGCAGGAAATGGTCTTCGTGACGTCACCTTCACACAGCATGCTGCGTCATATCTCCTTCCATTGTGCCCAGCAGGAAATGATGTTCGTGACGTCACCTTCACACAGCATGCTGCGTCATATCTCCTATTGTGTCCAGCAGGAAATGGTCTTCGTGACGTCACCTTCACACAGCATGCTGCGTCATATCTCCTTCCATTGTGCCCAGCAGGAAATGATGTTCGTGACGTCACCTTCACACAACATGCTGCGTCATATCTCCTTCCATTGTGTCCAGCAGGAAATGGTCTTCGTGACGTCACCTTCACACAACATGCTGCGTCATATCTCCTTCCATTGTGTCCAGCAGGAAATGGTTTTCGTGACGTCACCTTCACACAGCATGCTGCATTATATCCCCTTTTTTCCTCTCCTGTGTGCGCGCGTGCGTGCGTGCGCTGGGTGTATAAGTCACTGTGGTGTGTGTGTGTGTGTGTGTGTGTGTGTGTGGAGTGAAAGCGAGTCCCCATCAGTCAGGTAACAGACTGTTGCTTGTCATTGTAACGATGTCCGTGTTGCATTAACTTACCATGCACAGTATAAGTGTATATGTGATTACAATTGCTTCTTGGTTTTATCCACCACGTGATTTCAATGTAAACTGGACAGCGCTTATTAAATGATTTTACCTTCAGTGTCAGCATTGGCTGAGAGCTTGTGTCTGTGCCTCGTCCCCGCATGTTGGGTGTATGTTTGCAGATAGATAGAGATAGATACAGAGAGAGAGAGAGATGCAAAATGACAAGTCTTTCATATGCAATTCTTTATTGGTCTGACTAGCAGAGATAACATTGACTGGGTCCTCTCAAGTCCAGTCGCAACAAGGCCACTGGTCCGAGTGGTGATGGCAGGTGCTGGTTCCCGACCAGGAGCTTGCAGAGAAGGTAAGGGGTTTGCCCCTGTATCAATCGGCACCATCAGAACACAGGAAAACAGGTACTGGTTTCCAACAAGGAGCCAGTTTCCAACAGCAAAGGGGGGTAAGGGGAACACAGAACTGTAGTCACTTTGGGGTCAGTCCATCAGTGACTGTCTAAAAGCAGCTGGAGTGTCCTGACACTGTGAACAGAACAAGCAGATCCCATTGTACAATGCTCCAGCTAGGAGAAATGGGTACCTCAAAGATCTACGTTTTGGTTCATTTTTCATATTCCACTTCAGCTAGAACCGAGTCATCAGTTACCATTTCCAAGACACACAGCACCTTCGGCAGCAACACGACACGCGATGGGTTCTATCGGCTTTCCTCCAGTCGTGTGAACCTCAGCCTGTCAAAATCGTTGGGGGGCGGTGCCCTCAGGACCAGAGATCTGTACTGTCCGTCTGTCGTATGGAGGTCGCTGAAGGACAACGTGGACCTGGCCACGTCAAAGTCAGCCTGGGAGTAGAAGGCGGTGGTGCCGGTGTACATCACCTCAAAGGTCCAGTCCGTCAGGCCGGGCATCAGGAAGCCCTGCAGCCTCTGGAAGCTCAGCCCCAGCCCGTAGTGGTCCGCCGTGCGGCTGATGACCACTTCCCCGAACAGCGGGTTGCTGTAGGTGCCCGTCATCCTGTGAGGGTGCTGGATCCTGTCGTCCTTCTTCCTGACCTGCCCCTGCATGTCCCCGGGGTCACCTCCCCTGTCCTTGCTCCGCCGTCTCTCCTCCCGGCCTCGCTCCGCCCCCAGGGCACAGGCCGTCGTCTGGTTTAGCCAGGGGGAGTAACCCAGGGCCATGTCGCTCAGCAAGTAGGTAATGGCTCGGAACGCGTCACTTCCGGCGTCAGTCCCCGGACCGTTCGTGGTGACGTACACACCCACGTCGTCATCCGGAAATAGCGTCACGATACTCTCGTAGCCGAACCAGCCGCCCGTGTGGGTCACCTTGGCTTTATCTGCGCGCATACACATACAGTCATAATAGGTCTGCATGCACCCAAGCACACACACACACACACACACACACACACACACACACAGATGGACAGGAAAAAGAAGTGGAAGTGAGTCTTCATTATTGCAGGGAAAACGTGGCCGTGCGAAAAATGTGGAGAAAGCATCCAACAACCTACTGACCATCGTCAGAATGAACTGATAGTTTCTGGGCCCCTTCGTCGCTCAGGAGACATATCTGGAATTTTATATCACAGTAAATGTCATTTCATTCTACGTTTTTAACCAGATCCTTGTAAGAATATACAAGGAAGTGATGTATTGAGAATGAATATCAGTAATAAATACTCAGTTGGATAACGCCTTTTTTCTCTCTATTAGCGCGGTTTTTATATGAAAGACAAAGTTACAAATTATTTGGAGACTAACCATCCATGCGCAGAAATGACGTCATGAAGAGATGTACAACACAGAATGACCAGAACTGACGTCATGAAGAGGTGTACAAAACAATGACCAGAACTGACGTCAGAAAGAGGTGTACAAAACAGAACGACCAAAACTGACGTCAGAAACAGATGTTCAAAACAGAATGACCAAAACTGACGTCAGAGGTGTACAGAACGAACACGGCGGGGCCTTGGACAGAGCCTGCAGGCACACCAAAGGAGATACACGCTATTGCACGGTTCACACACACACAAACACACACACACGCACGCACACAATAGCTCACCCCGATATGTCCCGAGGAACCAGCCAAAGCCATATCCAGAGAAGGTGTCCCCCACAGGCACGTCCTTGTAGCCCCCCTTCACGGGGATGTGTGGCGTCATCATGTCCTGCAGGAGCTGCGAGTCGAGGAGCCTGGCCCCAGAGGGCAGCAGGCCCCCAGACAGCAGGAAGTCCATCCAGCGAGTCATGTCGTCTGCTGACACTGCCAGGCTGCCGCTCGCCTTGCCCTGCCGTAAACTGTCAGCGACACCCACACTTTGTCATCTTCACTATCACTGACAGGACACCCACACTTTGTCATCTACACTATCACTGACAGGACACCCACACTTTGTCATCTTCACTATCACTGACAGGACACCCACACTTTGTCATCTTCACTACTCACTGACAGGACACCCACACTCTGTCATCTACACTATCACTGACAGGACACCCACACTCTGTCATCTTCACTACTCACTGACAGGACACCCACACTCTGTCATCTTCACTATTACTGACAGGACACCCACACTCTGTCATCTTCACTATCACTGACAGGACACCCACACTCTGTCATCTTCACTATCACTGACAGGACACCCACACTCTGTCATCTTCACTATCACTGACAGGACACCCACACTCTGTCATCTTCACTATCACTGACATGTCATCTTCACTATCACTGACAGGACACCTACACTGTCATCTTCATTACTCACTGACAGGACACCCACACTCTGTCATCTACACTATCACTGACAGGACACCCACACTCTGTCATCTACACTATCACTGACAGGACACCCACACTTTGTCATCTTCACTATCACTGACAGGACACCCACACTCTGTCATCTTCACTATCACTGACAGGACACCCACACTTTGTCATCTTCACTATCACTGACAGGACACCCACACTCTGTCATCTTCACTATCACTGACAGGACACCCACACTCTATCATCTTCACTATCACTGACAGGACACCCACACTTTGTCATCTACACTTTGTCATCTTCACTATCACTGACAGGACACCCACACTCTGTCATCTTCACTATCACTGACAGGACACCCACACTCTGTCATCTTCACTATCACTGACAGGACACCCACACTCTGTCATCTTCAGTACTCACTGACAGGACACCCACATTTTGTCATCTTCACTATCACTGACAGGACACCCACACTTTGTCATCTTCACTACTCACTGACAGGACACCCACACTCTGTCATCTTCACTATCACTGACAGGACACCCACACTCTGTCATCCTCACTATCACTGACAGGACACCCACACTCTGTCATCCTCACTATCACTGACATGTCATCTTCACTATCACTGACAGGACACCCACACTGTCATCTTCACTATCACTGACAGGACACCCACACTCTGTCATCTTCACTATTACTGACAGGACACCCACACTCTGTCATCTTCACTATCACTGACAGGACACCCACACTCTGTCATCCTCACTATCACTGACATGTCATCTTCACTATCACTGACAGGACACCCACACTGTCATCTTCACTATCACTGACAGGACACCTATACTGTCATCTTCACTATCACTGAGAGGACACCCACACTTTGTCATCTACACTATCACTGACTTGACACCCACACTTTGTCATCTTCACTATCACTGACAGGACACCCACACTTTGTCATCTTCACTACTCACTGACAGGACACCCACACTTTGTCATCTACACTATCACTGACAGGACACCCACACTTTGTCATCTTCACTACTCACTGACAGGACACCCACACTTTGTCATCTACACTATCACTGACAGGACACCCACACTTTGTCATCTTCACTATCACTGAGAGGACACCCACACTTTGTCATCTTCACTATCACTGACAGGACACCCACACTTTGTCATCTTCACTATCACTGACAGGACACCTACACTGTCATCTTCACTATCACTGACAGGACACCCACACTTTGTCATCTTCACTACTCACTGACAGGACACCCACACTTTTCACACTTTGTCATCTTCATTATCACTGACAGGACACCCATACCGAGGCAACATGACAACCATAGTAGTGGCATGACAATGGCACCATAACAACATGACGTGATAATCGCATCGTTACATGACATCCACATTGAGACATGGCAACCACACCGTGACAACATGACAACCACAGCAGTGACAACAACATGACGACCGCAGCAATGGCAACATGACGACCACAGCAATGACAACAGCAGCAGTGACAACATGACAACCGCAGTACGATGGCGATTATCATGTTTAGGTGTTTTTGTCTTTGGTATGTGAAATATTAAAAAGTCCAACACGATCAGTTTCACTCCACGACAACTTGTCCAGAATTACCCCCAAGGTACTTGATAGTATTGACCTGTTCGACAACTCTCCCTTGATGACCATTTCATCGGTACTAGGATTTTTTCAAACTGTAAACAACAACTAGCTGTTTAGTTTCAGTGAGATTAAAGTGCAGGAAGTATTCATGGCACCAGGTGCTAGGACTGTCGATTTGCTGTCAGCAGTGTGTGTCATTGTTCAGTTAAAGGGCCCGCCCCTCAGGGAACAGCTGGCAGTGACGAGAAGCGGTCTGGAAAGAAATGAAGACAGGTGACACTTCAGACCGAGCATGGATGTCATTCGGGTATCATCAGTTCACCAGGCAGGGAGGTGGCACAATGGGTAAGACGCTAATCTGCCAATACAGTGTCCGTGGGGTTCGGGTCCCGGTCTCGTCCCTTCTCCCAAAGTTTGAATGGAAGCTCAAACTGAATGGCTGGTCATTTGGATGAGACCATAAACCGAGGCATGCACTTGGCCTATTGGAGCACTGAAAAAGAACCCGTGGCAACGAAAGGGTTGTCCTCTGGGTAAATTCTGAAGAACAGTGACAATGTCTGACAGGCACTTGAAGAAAAAGAACAGTGACAATGTCTGACAGATAGTTGAAGAACAGTGACAATGTCTGACAGACAGTTGAAGAAAAAGAACAGTGACAATGTCTGACAGACAGTTGAAGAAAAAGAACAGTGACAATGTCTGACAGACAGTTGAAGTAAAAGAACAGTGACAATGTCTGACAGACAGTTGAAGAACAGTGACAATGTCTGACAGACAGTTGAAGAAAAAGAACAGTGACAATGTCTGACAGAGAGTTGAAGAAAAAGAACAGTGACAATGTCTGACAGACAGTTGAAGAACAGTGACAATGTCTGACAGAGAGTTGAAGAAAAAGAACAGTGACAATGTCTGACACAGTTGAAGAACAGTGACAATGTCTGACAGAGAGTTGAAGAAAAAGAACAGTGACAATGTCTGACACAGTTGAAGAAAAAGAACAGTGACAATGTCTGACAGATAGTTGAAGAACAGTGACAATGTCTGACAGAGAGTTGAAGAAAAAGAACAGTGACAATGTCTGACACAGTTGAAGAAAAAGAACAGTGACAATGTCTGACAGACAGTTGAAGAAAAAGAACAGTGACAATGTCTGACACAGTTGAAGAAAAAGAACAGTGACAATGTCTGACAGAGAGTTGAAGAAAAAGAACAGTGACAATGTCCGACAGACAGTTGAAGAATGGTGACAATGTCTGACAGAGAGTTGAAGAACAGTGACAATGTCTGACAGACAGTTGAAGAACAGTGACAATGTCTGACAGATAGTTGAAGAACAGTGACAATGTCTGACAGACAGTTGAAGAACAGTGACAATGTCTGACAGACAGTTGAAGAACAGTGACAATGTCTGACAGACAGTTGAAGAAAAAGAACAGTGACAATGTCTGACAGACAGTTGAAGAACAGTGACAATGTCTGACAGACAGTTGAAGAAAAGGAACAGTGACAATGTCTGACAGATAGTTGAAGAAAAAGAACAGTGACAATGTCTGACAGACAGTTCAAGAAAAAGAACAGTGACAATGTCTGACAGATAGTTGAAGAAAAAGAACAGTGACAATGTCTGTCAGACAATTGAAGAACAGTGACAATGTCTGACAGACAGTTGAAGAACAGTGACAATGTCTGACAGATAGTTGAAGAACAGTGACAATGTCTGACAGATAGTTGAAGAACAGTGACAATGTCTGACAGACAGTTGAAGAACAGTGACAATGTCTGACAGACAGTTGAAGAAAAAGAACAGTGACAATGTCTGACAGACAGTTGAAGAACAGTGACAATGTCTGACAGACAGTTGAAGAAAAAGAACAGTGACAATGTCTGACAGACAGTTGAAGAACAGTGACAATGTCTGACAGACAGTTGAAGAAAAAGAACAGTGACAATGTCTGACAGACAGTTGAAGAAAAAGAACAGTGACAATGTCTGACAGAGTTGAAGAAAAAGAACAGTGACAATGTCTGACAGACAGTTGAAGAACAGTGACAATGTCTGACAGATAGTTGAAGAATGGTGACTATGTCTGACAGACAGTTGAAGAACAGTGACAATGTCTGACAGATAGTTGAAGAATGGTGACAATGTCTGACAGACAGTTGAAGAACAGTGACAATGTCTGACAGACAGTTGAAGAACAGTGACAATGTCTGACAGACAGTTGAAGAACAGTGACTATGTCTGACAGACAGTTGAAGAACAGTGACAATGTCTGACAGACAGTTGAAGAAAAAGAACAGTGACAATGTCTGACAGAGAGTTGAAGAAAAAGAACAGTGACAATGTCTGACAGACAGTTGAAGAACAGTGACAATGTCTGAAAGACAGTTGAAGAAAAAGAACAGTGACAATGTCTGACACAGTTGAAGAAAAAGAACAGTGACAATGTCTGACAGACAGTTGAAGAAAAAGTACAGTGACAATGTCTGACACAGTTGAAGAAAAAGAACAGTGACAATGTCTGACAGAGAGTTGAAGAAAAAGAACAGTGACAATGTCTGACAGACAGTTGAAGAACAGTGACAATGTCTGACAGATAGTTGAAGAACAGTGACAATGTCTGACAGACAGTTGAAGAAAAAGTACAGTGACAATGTCTGACAGAGAGTTGAAGAAAAAGAACAGTGACAATGTCTGACAGACAGTTGAAGAACAGTGACAATGTCTGAAAGACAGTTGAAGAAAAAGAACAGTGACAATATCTGACAGACAGTCGAAGAACAGTGACAATGTCTGACAGACAGTTGAAGAAAAAGAACAGTGACAATGTCTGACACAGTTGAAGAAAAAGAACAGTGACAATGTCTGACAGACAGTTGAAGAAAAAGAACAGTGACAATGTCTGACACAGTTGAAGAAAAAGAACAGTGACAATGTCTGACAGACAGTTGAAGAAAAAGTACAGTGACAATGTCTGACACAGTTGAAGAAAAAGAACAGTGACAATGTCTGACAGAGAGTTGAAGAAAAAGAACAGTGACAATGTCTGACAGACAGTTGAAGAACAGTGATAATGTCTGACAGATAGTTGAAGAACAGTGACAATGTCTGACAGACAGTTGAAGAAAAAGTACAGTGACAATGTCTGACAGATAGTTGAAGAACAGTGACAATGTCTGACAGATAGTTGAAGAACAGTGACAATGTCTGACAGATAGTTGAAGAACAGTGACAATGTCTGACAGACAGTTGAAGAAAAAGAACAGTGACAATGTCTGACAGAGAGTTGAAGAAAAAGAACAGTGACAATGTCTGACAGACAGTTGAAGAATAGTGACAATGTCTGACAGATAGTTGAAGAATAGTGACAATGTCTGACAGGCAGTTGAAGAAAAAGTACAGTGACAATGTCTGACAGACAGTTGAAGAACAGTTACAATGTCTGACAGACAGTTGAAGAAAACTATGTCTCACTCGAAAAGACTTTTGTCCACCTCCATTTGTGAGCCGCGGATTCTCTGGTAGGGACGTGCCATCCTTGGTGACGTCACATTGACGTCCTCCCACAGCACGGCCGAGTCCCCCATTCCCAGTGGTGCCAAAAGTCGCTCCTTCAACAGTTTCTGAAAGACAATGTGACAAAATTAAAGGTTTCTCCTTTTTTCTCCTACTCTTACTGAAGTGACTGAGTGCTGAAACACGTGATAACTGAAGTGAGTGTGTGCAGAAACACGTGATAACTGAAGTGAGTGTGTGCAGAAACACGTGCTAACTGAAGTGAGTGTGTGCAGAAACACGTGATAACTGAAGTGAGTGTGTGCAGAAACACGTGCTAACTGAAGTGAGTGTGTGCAGAAACATTTGATAACTGAAGTGAGTGTGTGCAGAAACACGTGATAACTGAAGTGACTGAGTGCAAAAACACGTGATAACTGAAGTAACTGTGTGGAAAAACACGTGATAACTGAAGTGAGTGTGTGCAGAAAAACGTGATAACTGAAGTGAGTGTGTGGAAAAACACGTGATAACTGAAGTGAGTGTGTGCAGAAAAACGTGATAACTGAAGTGAGTGTGTGCAGAAACACGTGCTAACTGAAGTGAGTGTGTGCAGAAACATTTGATAACTGAAGTGAGTGTGTGCAGAAACACGTGGTAACTGAAGTGACTGTGTGCAGAAACACGTGACAATTGAAATGACTGTGTGCAGAAACACGTGATAACTGAAGTGACTTTTAGCAGAAAAACATGATAGCTGAAGTGACGGTTAGCAGAAACACGCAATAAGTGAAGTTACTGTGACGTCAGTGGCTGTATGTGTCAGACGTTATGACCTCAGTGGTTGTGACGCAATAACTGAAGTAAAGTTTAGGACAAACACGTGATAACTGAACACGTGATAACTGAAGTGACTGTATAGAGAAACACGCGATAACTGAAGTGACTGTGTAGAGAAACACGTGATAACTGAAGTGACTGTGAGCAGAAACACGTGATAACAGAAGTGACTGTGTAGAGAAACACGCGAAAACTGAAGTGACTGTGTAGAGAAACACGTGATAACTGAAGTGACTGTGTGCAGACACATGTGATAACTGAAGTGACTCTGTAGAGAAACGCGATAACTGAACACCTGATAACTGAAGTGACTGTGTAGGAAAACACGTGATAACTGAAGTGACTGTGTAGAGAAACGCGTGATAACTGAAGTAAATGTGCAGAAACAAGTGATAATTGAACTCGTGATAACTGAAGTGACTGTGTACAGAACCACGTGAAAACTGAAGTGACTGTGTGCAGAAACACGTGATAATTGAAGTGACTGTGCGCAGAAACACGTGATAACTGAACACGTGATGACTGAAGTGACTGTGAGCAGAAACACGTGACAACTGAAGTGACTGTGTGCAGAAACACGTGATAATTGAAGTGACTGTGTGCAGAAACACGTGATAACTGAAGTGACTGTGTGCAGAAACACGTGATAACTGAACACGTGATGACTGAAGTGACTGTGTGCAGAAACACGTGAAAACTGAATTGATTATGTGCAGAAACACGTGAAAACTGAAGTGACTGTGTAGGAAAACACGTGATAACTGAAGTGACTGTGTACAGAAACACGTGAAAACTGAAGTGACTGTAGAGAAACACGTGATAACTTAAGTGACTGTGTAGAAAAACGCATGATAACTGAAGTGACTGTGTGCAGAAACACGTGAAAACTGAAGTGACTGTAGAGAAACACGTGATAACTTAAGTGACTGTGTAGAAAAACGCATGATAACTGAAGTGACTGTGTGCAGAAACACGTGAAAACTGAAGTGACTGTAGAGAAACACGTGATAACTTAAGTGACTGTGTAGAAAAACGCGTGATAACTGAAGTAAATGTGCAGAAACACGTGATAACTGAAGTGACTGTAGAGAAACACATGATAACTGAAGTGACTGTGTGCAGAAACACGTGATAACTGAACACGTGATGACTGAAGTGACTGTGTGCAGAAACACGTGCTAACTGAAGTGGCTGTGTTCAGAAACACTTGGTAACTGAAGTGACTGTGTAGAGAAACACATGATAACTGAAGTGACTATGTACAGAAACACGTGATAACTGAAGTGACTGTGTGTAGAAACACGTGATAACTGAAGTGACTGTGTAGAGAAACACGTGATAACTGGAGTGACTGTGTGCAGAAACACGTGATAACTGAAGTGACTGTGTGCAGAAACACGTGATAACTGAAGTGACTGTGTGCAGAAACACGTAATAACTGAAGTGACTGTGTAAACACGTGATAACTGAAGTGACTGTGTGCAGAAACACGTGATAACTGAAGTGACTGTGTGCAGAATCACGTACCTTCCAAGTGTCTCCCAGCAGGTACTCCGTGACGTCAGAAGCCAGGGAATAGATCCAGTTGTTGTAATTCCAGTAGCGTCTGAAGGGCAGGACGGCTGGCAGATTGCGCAGTTCCCTGCAGACAGTGCATGGTAATGTGGTGCTCATGGTAACACGATTGGCGGTTGGCTTGGCTTGGTACTGTGTGCTGTTGTGTTGGTCTGGACTGAACTCTATTCTATTCTCGGCAGAACGTTTTTGTTTCCGTGTGATAACTATTGAAGCTGAACAGGTGCACTCAGAACAGCCGGCAACACTCGTTAGTCCACAGATAATCAGCACAAGTCAAACTGCTGAGGTCATAACGTCTGACACATACAGCCACTGACGTCACAACCACTGAGGTCATAACGTCTGACACATACAGCCACTGAGGTCATAACGTCTGACACATACAGCCACTGAGGTCATTACGTCTGACACATACAGCCGCTGACGTCACATACTAACCGACCCAGTGGAGTAGTGGACTATCGGTGATATGTCCGCATTGGAAGAGCGAGAATCAATCCCACACACGGCATATTTTCTCCCCTCCAATTGTCCTTGATTGGTGGTCTGGATGCTAGTCATTGGGTTGAGATAATAACTGAGGTCCCATGTGTTTCATGCATTTAGCGCACGTAAAAGAACCCATGACAACAAAATGGTTGTACCCAGCAAAATCCTTCAGAAAAATCCATTTTGAAAGGAAAACAAATGCATTTACAGGCATGAAAAAAAAATGGCGAAGTCCGTGTAGCGACGCTCTCCCTGGCCCAATCCCACCCTCCACCTTAACTTGGCCCTGGACATGTTGCCACCCCCCACCCCATCCCACCCTCCACCTTAACTTGGCCCTGGACATGTTG